>NW_020450803.1:525322-533750 GCF_003343035.1 Apteryx rowi | reverse complement strand
ACTACTGGAGAGAGTCCAGCGAAGGGCTACGAAGATGATTAGGGGACTGGAGCATCTCTCTTATGAGGAAAGGCTGAGAGAGCTGGGCCTGTTTAGCCTAGAGAAGAGAAGGCTGAGAGGAGATCTTATCAACGTGTACAAGTATCTTAAGGGAGGGTGTCAAGAAGATGGGGCCGGACTCTTTTCAGTGGTGCCCAGTGACAGGACGTGAGGCAACGGGCACAAACTGAAACACAGGCAGTTCCATCCGAACACGAGAAAAAACTTCTTCACTGTGAGGGTTACAGAGCACTGGAACAGGTTGCCCAGAGAGATTGTGGAGTCTCCTTCTCTGGAGATATTCAAAACCTGCCTGGACGTGATCCTGTGCAACGTGCTCTAGGTGACCCTGCTTGAGCAGGGGGGTTGGACTTGGATGATCTCCAGAGATCCCTTCCAACCTCAACCATTCTGTGATTCTGTGATTAATGGGAACTAATGTACTTAGTGAGGAAAACAAATACCTCACTAATTCCTATCAAATCAATAACAATAAAGACTAGGATGAAATTTTATCAACTCTGTGAACCAACACCACTGTGCAAGAATAGTGTCCTTAGCTCCAATCCAAATGTCATTATCAGTGTGCATCCTCCCTGTTCCATACTAGAACCACATACTAATCTTCTCCAATGGCAGTGAGCCCTGTTCCCATTTTCAATAAGCTTTTCTCCAAAGCACTGTTTTCCTCACAGGATGTTAGTGGAGAAAAAAAGAATGGCAAATAGATAATGCACAAGGATGCAGTCACATGTGTACTGACCTTCTTTAGTATGAAAAATCCCAGGATAAGGAATCCTACTGACATTTGTGCCTATGGGAGTTTTGGACAACAGCAATGCCCAGCCTAAAAAACYGGTGTGACTGAGGGCCTCACTGACAATGTGAAATTGCAGGACCTCAGGGGCTAGGACCCAACCTTCCTGAAAAGCTCTGAGATACAGTCTGGGATTCGCTGGAGAGCTAGGAGAATGTGGGCAAGAACCAAACTTATTCTTCCAAACATTTTAGGGGAAAGTTTGGAAAAATGAGAACATTCCAAAGCCTCAAACTTTTACAAAAGAAAATATCTATCTCTAAAACCCCTATATAGTAGTTTACATTAGTAATTCAGTAATGAAATACTTAAATGAAAGAGCACGTGATATGTACTCTTATGTCACCTTCATGTTTGACAGAATATGTGGTTACTTGGAAATTATCATTTCAAAATTCACATGTTGAAATTTTCTGACTGCTGATATATTTCAAAATAATTTTGTAATCATAAGTCGAGCATGCTAAATTAATCCTGAAATTTGTATTAGTAGGTATTAAACTGCTCTTATTTACCTGTCTACTTACCCACAAATAGACCTACCCATTATGGTAACAGTTGCCATTTTGACGTACTGCATTCTGTTTCAGTAAACACCTCTGAGAGAGCGGTTAGAGTCATGGCATCAAATGACCTAATGCCTTGCTGTCTTGCTCCTTGTGTTGCCATATTGATCTGTGCAAATGGATGCCCAGAGTTCTCCATACACCATTTACAATTCACAATTTCCATTTACCATTTACACAAACAATTACCATTTCTCCATTTACACAGTGATGTGAAAACTGCTCCAGCAGTTTGGAATTAGGCTCAGAGAGCTTTTCATTAAAGTTCCATTTCAGCAGAGAGGATTTGCATGGCCTTGGGTAAGTCTCCTTGCGTAAGTCTCCTTGCGCCTAAGTACTACATCTTTAAAATTGGTTAACATCATCTCCCCATTTCACAGAGTACAGTATATGTAAAGATTGTGAAGTCATCATATACTAAAGTAACAAGGTCAAGAGATGTTCTCATCACCTTTATATACAGCCATGGAAACTCATTTTTTTATAATTCATAATAAAATATGAGTCAGTTCAGAAACTTCCCACAACTAGGCAAAGCAGCTCACAAGAAAAGGTAACACATGCAGTGACAAAAGAAATGTGTATATTTGTTTATGAAATAACTTTTCATGTGCAGTATCAGTAGTGTTTTCATCACAATGGAAACATAAAGCTTGAAAACTGAAACTACCACAAAGAAATTAAAATAACAGAATACTTTCTCCAAAACTATGATTCCCTGTTAGTCAATCAGCAAATACCTTTAAAAAAGCACACTGTACCAAGAAATATTTAGTTTCATTCTAACTTGTAACTTCAAAATGTCCCTTGTTCCTGTATGATGCATAACATGAAAGTTTCCATAAAAGAAAATAAATATTGCATGTTTTTTAAAATATTCATTTTTCTTATAGATATACACACACAGAGATAGTATTTTATATTTTTCATACATATTCATGTGTGTTTAAAAATCTTCCAAAAATTTTATCATTTTTCTCCACAATTACACTGCATAACCTGCTTTCTGTATCTTGCATAGCCCTATGTCCATTAATCTGATACAGCTGTCTTAGTAACATAATAATCCAGACACTCATAGGGTGATCACACAGTAAGAAGCCAGTAGAGAACTGCAAGAGCAGCTAAAGTAACTTTCGGACTACTTTGTCCTTCCCTTCTTTCCTTTGGGAGATGTTAAATCAATAAAGATCTTCCTCACCAGTACAAGACATTCTCCCTACTCTGCATATGATTTGCTTGTCTCAGAGTTTTTTCCATTGCTGTTTTTATGAGAAGCTGTGATCCAGAGCAATATTGTCAKTTTCTTTCTTTTTAATGACACTGGATCTTATTTAAATGGTCTCTGTTGACATTAAAAGACCCAGTGACTATGAAAGCCCTAAGTATTCAAGAAAACAATATTCACTCTGGTTTTTTGGCTTTTAAGAATATAAGGCTGCATGATCTTGCTTTCTTGAGGCATCTTTTCATCCATTATTATCACAGAAATTTCTGCCTAAATTCACTTTACAAGGTAATCCACTGATGACTACATTTATATGAATTTGGCTATTTTGGCAGACTTTTTCTCAGAATGCTATGTTACTCAATAGTGCAGACGAAGGAGGAGAAATCCGTAGAATCACACAGTTGATGCTGAGGACACAATTTCCAAACTACACCTTTCAGGTTTATTTCAGACTAACTCCAGTCAGGCTCCTTGGACTGTTAGCTACATTAGGTGTGTTCCTACAGTGCACCGTCCATTCTAGTTTCAAGATGAATCAGGTTCACACACTCATAGACAGCTCCGCAATGTGAACCAAAGCCAATGGGGACAATTAGAAGATTCACTTGAAAGACACATTGCTGGTCCAGCCTAAACAGCTAATAAAAATGCACTCATCATGTCAGATCTATAAACCAAGTTCCATCTTTGGACTTCCTGTGATTTGGCACTTTCTGACTTCAGTGAAATTATTCCCAAGTTGCTCAGAATAAGTAAAAGCAGAATACAAGTTTAAAGGAAGTTTACAGTATCTCTCTTTACACCTTTTACCACACAAGCAAAAGATTCAGGAACTTACCATATCTGTGTCTGAAACAGGTCCAAAACTGGTCACATAGATGTTAGTGAAGACTTCAGTAATACTGTCTGATATAAAAAGAAACAAGCAAACATTTTAAACTTATAGTGCTTCTTCAAACTCTCTATACAAAATTATGGGATATTATGAACAAGTTCTTATCCTAATTTACTTCTCTTAACCAGTATCCTGCTGTAAATACTGGTGATCTCTAGCTCACTGAATTATTCTGCAATTACAAGAGGTTATTAGATGAGAGTTTGCCTTGCTGAGTAGCTCATTTTGGTTAAAGGACTATACAATCATCAGCAAGTACACCCATATTTCCCACTTCACCACCAGCAAAGATAACTGCACTGTCTTGGACTTAACAAAGTAGTACAGTTCTAAACATAAAATGCCTTTGTTGCAGAGCTATTATTTCTGTTGTTGCAGACCATTCCTGTTAAAGCCTTTCTAATTCAGTGCTATTTTCTTCATCCTGAATAGCTTTTTCAAAGCCAAAGACAGGAAAAAGCTTACAGTACAATTACTGGCAACACCAAAAGTAATGTTCAGCAGTGCCCTACATTTCAATTGGGCATGTTTTTAAGTGGTGTATGYTTTAACATAATAGTTCCTTCCCTTGATATATGATGCTCCTGATACATTGTTGTGGCACTGTAAACACTGTAGACAAAAATGTGCTTCCTAATCATTGTAGTCAGACAGCCATGGAATCAGAATATTAAATATTATACTGTGGGGAAAAATAATTGTTGAGTCTTCTATGTTTAGTTTTCAATTAGGCTCCAAATTGAATGATGTGCTAAGAGGGATAGCACTTACTTGCAGGAAATTTCTAACAGCAGTTGTCAACTACTGTGTGCTATCAAGACAACTAGCACAAGGAATTCTCTGCCTTAAAGCCAATCGTTGGCTGAAAAAGAAATATTTAAACACAGCTATTTGTAATTTGACACTCCCCAGAATGTCCCTTTCCTAAAAAAAATACTGCTGCACATTCAGGCATTATTTAATATCTATGCTTTAGAGCTTTTATATTGTTAAAAGCTATCTTTTGACAAATATATCACATAGGCAGATTTTGCTTGTAATTGTTGGGGCCAATAATATAACCACTGCCCTCTACCGGGAGAAGTCAGCGGTGCTCACACACGACTAAAGAGCCTCTACCAGCCACCAGACAAGGGCAAGACTTTTCTGAGAGCAGTGAATTATCAAAGAGATGTAGCTGCATCCAGAGCAGAGATAGGGTGATACAGTACTTTCTGCAAACTGCTGGAGAATGGTGAAGGCACATTCCTGCACTTTTGAGGAAACTTGCATTTCCTTCTCCACTCCAATAGTAGACACGTTTATTAGAATAGAGGACTCAATATAGTCGTTCCTACTCAAAAGCACGTTCTTTTCAGGATTGCTTCTAATTCTTTTTGCCTCTAATGCTTTTTAAGCAAATAAATGAGGGCTGACTCTTACTATGCTGTCATTTAGGTACTCTGAGAGTTCAAAAAGTGTGCTTCCCCTGCACATCCTGAGAGTTGTTTATTTATCTGACAGAGACTGTTGTAATCCCATATATGGGGTGCATATACAGCCAGAGTTGATTCCTACTCCAAATGGTTTACAAACTGAGGTTAAGTCACTGGACAACAGGAAGTGTTGGGTCTGCACTATTTTCAATATTCAACATGGATAAAGTATGGGTCTGGCTGAAAATTGTATGGAAACCACACATACAGTTCAGAAGACTACTGACTGCATGATGCCTGTGGGAGAGACTCCAGAAAAAGGATTATTCTCTCCAAATGGTCACCTGGCACAGGCTAAGATGAAATGGAAAAGTGACAAGACAGACTACTCTTCAGGGGGTAAAACACTGCTGCAGGGACTAACTGTGAAATTTGGCCTGTACTGTAATGACAACATGCAATCTTAATTATAATTCAATGCAAAACACTAGTGTTAACATATGACTGACAGTGAAAACAATCCCAATAGCAGAGAGATATATTCAATTATACTGGTATAATCTGAAGTAATTCCATTACAGACAACAAAGTCAGTTGGGAAATCTGAATTTGTCCCCCCCAAAAAACAGAGTTACGGTTGGAAGCATGGTCTTTTTGTAACCTCACTCTATTGTTATCAGTTGTTTGCACTTGACATCTTATTATTTGACATATGAGAATGTCTTTACAATTGCATATAGTAAATTACAGAACATGAAGTCTTTAGGTTTGCCTTGCATTTAAGTTCAATAAAAAAAATCCATCTATTACAATCATATTAGTTCTAGACACTTCCGAATCCATACTTCCATCAGAAATCACAGAATCACAGAATGGTTGAGGTTGGAAGGGACCTCTGGAGATCATCTAGTCCAGCCCCCCTGCTCAAGCAGGGTCACCTAGAGCACATTGCACAGGATTGCGTTCAGGCGGGAAATGAGCAGTGAAGACAGAGTTGAGGATGAACAAATAGACCACAACACGCAGTTGAAAGCTATTGCAACAGTCTGGAGATTCCTTTTGTTGGCTGCACATTCAATACTCCTGATTAGGGATCCTCGTTATCCTTGGAGTCAAGGATTGAGACTTGGGGTGGGGGAAAATGGATGGGAGGAAGAAGCAGCATGCAATCACCAGCTACAAGAGCTTCATTTCTGGCTGCCATAATTGAGACCAGCACTCCAATCTATAAAAGAGTACTGGGGCAAATTCATCCCTTATAGCCTCGGGAATGGCAATGGATGCAAAGTAGTAATACACCTTTATTTCTTTTTGCCAAAACTGCCTTAAACCTGTACAGTCACTGGTGACAGCAGTGAGTTTCAGTGCAACCAATTGCTCTCCCCTGATGTGAGGGTTCTTACTGACTGAATGCAGACACTCCACCAGGCTGCTTCTCCACAAGTGAGAGCAGAGAGTGTAGGGAGAAAGCAGAATGTCTTGAAACAGAGTATGAAGTTGACAAAAAAAAAAAAAGCTCTTAAGTTGCAAGAAATGAGATGACTGAAGGAAGAGGAAGGGTAGAAGAAAACAGAACAAAGGAAAACAGATAAAAAGAAAGGCAAAAGCACAGAAAACTAGAGGAGGAACTGGTAGGTTTTTATTTCTGCCTATTTGCTGTCAAAATTCTGCATATTTCATAACTATCTACCTACCCTACATACAAAAAAAATGGTCCTTAGGGAGGAATAAAGCCAAAATGTAGTAAGTCTTCAATTATTCCAGTTATAATCTGTTAATGTTAGCAGTCTGAGCCTCATGTCTGCTCCTTCATATGTTAGTTTACCTACTGTTACAATATTCATGTGAATTACAAGTCTGAACTCAGGGTTGCATAATCAATACCTATAAAGAGAAAAAGTCATTATCTAAGTCCATTATTTACAACAAATATGCCAGCTTTTATCTTGAAAGAATATACACTCTTCTAACAAAGYCTGTATTAAAATATACACTTTATCCTATCCCACTAGCAACTTACTGAAAACAATTCAGAGGCAGAAAACACAATTTCAGAAGTACTTTCTGATTAGAATTCATTCACCAGACACCACAGTTAAAGGCTTTTTATAACTCATGTTCTGTCAAGAACAGCACAGTTCATCAGAGTCCCTCCTAACTCACTGGAGATTCAAACAGTTCTGGATCAAAAGTATTTGTGCAAAAGCCATAGGAAAATATTCAGCTAACAAATGGTCCACGTGTATGTGTTTTTGTGTGCAAAATTAAGGATAAGGTTTTTTTTTCCCAATATAATCTTTAAATTCTTTTTCTTAAATCTATATGTAAACATCTAACTAAAAGGCCAGGTTTCCAAAAGTGCTTAAAATCAATGGAGGCCCAGCACTTTTGAAAACCTGACCAGTTTTAAAAGAGAAACCCTTCATTGGGGAGGGTGGGACTCAGTCATTTATATTTGGGAGCTCTTGAGTTATTGTTAATTATTGCTTTTGAAGGTTAAACAAAGTAAATGCACTAAGAGACAACAGGGAAAGATAAGAGTATAGTTTACATTCCTGATGGTTCCACTATGAGAAAGAAAAGTCTTAGGCACAGAATATGGCATGTAGACGCCAACATTACTTGAGATGCTCCAAAATGCAGCAAATGTAGCCAGGCTATTCTAATAGCTTGTTTTGTTTTTTAACTTACTTTGGTCATAACACTGTTGAAAGAGAAGCCTTATCTGGCTTAACTTAGGCCAGTTTCTCAGAAGATGGAAGCCAAAATGAAACTGACAGGAAAGAGTCAGAAAGTTAAGAATGAAGAAATGAAGAAACAAACAGTCTAGAGGTATGAATAGCAGGAGCTGCTCAGTTCATGTTTCAGAGGTTCTCAGGCACTGGTTTCCTCTTATTCCCTTTCCTTACTTGATCTGTCATGGTATCAGTATCAAGAAAAAATTAAGAAATTAGAAAAGTAATAAATACAGCAGGTTGCAGGGGATTTATACATCCTTATCTATCCTTATCTGGAAGGTATAGTGTGTGTTTAAGCAACACTTAGGATTTTACAAATATTAATTATAATAACCACTCTGTGAAGAGAACAGTTCTATTATCTTCAATTTTTCCATACTTGGGAAAATGAGGCAAAAGGATTTAGTGAAGTGTAAATAACGTGAAGCAAGCCTGTTTGTCAATTCTGGATTCAGCTGTCTAACATTAAGCATCCACAGTGGACAATATCAACATCATTGGCTTGTCAAAAATTAGAATCACAGAATCACAGAATGGGTGAGGTTGGAAGGGAGCTCTGGAGATCATCTAGTCCAACCCCCCTGCTCAAGCAGGGTCACCTAGAACACGTTGCACAGGATCGTGTCCAGGTGGGTTTTGAATATCTCCAGAGAAGGAGACTCCACAATCTCTCTGGGCAACCTGTTCCAGTGCTCTGTAACCCTCACAGTGAAGAAGTTTTTTCTCG
>NW_020450803.1:501664-524457 GCF_003343035.1 Apteryx rowi | reverse complement strand
GGAGACAGTGTCAAAAGCCTTGCTGAAGTCAAGGTAGACAACATCCACCGCTCTCCCCTCATCTACCCAGCCAGTCATTCCATCATAGAAGGCTGGCAGATTGGTTAAGCATGATTTTCCTTTGGTGAAGCCATGCTGACTACTCCTGATCACCTTCTTGTCCTCCACATGCTTGGAGATGGCCTCCAGGATGAGCTGCTCCATCACCTTTCTAGGGATGGAGGTGAGGCTGACTGGCCTGTAGTTCCCTGGGTCCTCCTTCTTGCCCTTTTTGAAGACTGGGGTGACATTGGCTTTCTTCCAGTCTTCAGGCACCTCTCCTGTTCTCCATGACCTTTCAAAGATGATGGAGAGTGGCTTAGCAATGACCTCTGCCAGCTCCCTCAGCACTTGTGGGTGCATCCCATCGGGGCCCATGGATTTGTGGGTGTCAAGTCTGCTTAAATGGTCTCTAACCTGATCCTCCTCAACCAAGGGAAAGTCTTCCTTTCTCCAGACTTTCTTTCTTGTCTCCAGGATCTGGGRTTCCTGAGGGCTGGCCTGAGCAGTAAAGACTGAAGCAAAGGTGGCATTCAGTAACTCTGCCTTCTCTGCATCCTTCATCACCAGGGCACCCACCCCATTCAGCAAAGGGCCCACATTTTCCTTAGTCTTCCTCTTGCTACTGATGTATTTGAAGAAGCCCTTCTTGTTGTCCTTGACATCCCTCGCCAGATTTAATTCCAAACGGGCCTTAGCCTTCCTTGTCACATCCCTGCATACTCTGACAACATTGCTATATTCCTCCCAAGTGGCCTGTTCCCCTTTCCACTTTCTGTATACTTCCTTCTTCTGGTTGAGTTTTGCCAGGAGCTCCTTGCTCATCCATGCAGATCTCCTGAAGAGGAGTTCAGAACTCATTCAGAGTTTAGAGTTGGTCCAGTGCCTTGGTCCATTCCACCTCTCAGGCTGCTGCGATAACCATTCTGATGGTCTGAGATCCTGCTGGCTTGTTCTCCCGTAGAAGAGCTGGCTCAGCTGAAGTTAACTGTTTGGTAGAGAATTTGGAGTGGCTGAAGTGTAAATCAATCACAGGCTGAATAATAGAGATGGCCGAAAAAGTCAGATAAAAAGGTTCTTCATCAGCACTTACTGATTTGTCAGTCTTGGACATTTCCAGAGAGACAATTCAATTTTGAAGGAGTTCCTCTGGAATGCTGCCTGCCAGACAGTTTTCAAAACTTTTCTACTTTCTTTCAAAAGTCCTTTCTCAGCCTGCCTGCATCGCTGAAGGAGTTCCCAAGGTTCCAGTGTCTGTGACGTAGGGCAGCTAGACAGGCAGGCTTAGACATGCGAGAGCTCTTCCCTGGAGAATTTAAGGAGAATTATCTTTCTTGAAACAAATCTTCTGAATATTTCTTAAATCTGAGAAAGATCTGGGTTCTCTTCACTCCTCTCACCAAAAGAATCTACAGCTTTTTTCACAGCAAGCAGGGCCAAAATGTGTGTGGCTGGTTCTAGCTATGTTTAAAAAAAGAGAAGAAAGCAGAATAACCATCTTGAAGTCTTCAGAATGAACCAGCAACAAGGTTCCAGGTGTTCATTTGCAAGAAGCTGGATATATAATTATGTGTCAAGACTATCTTCACAAGAGAAAGGCTTTTTTTTTTTTTATTAGACTTCTAGTCAACAGAACTAAAACTATAAGTCGTGGTTTTGACAGCTAAAATAAAAGCCAATCTGTTTGAGGTAATCCAAAACCATTAAAAATATTTCTTAGTGGGAGATGGCTTCTAAAATATACATACGCAAGTCTAATGCATAGCATGAAACAATTTCTCTTTTACAAACATTATTTTTAATGTAAAATAAATAGTGCTCAGGAGAACACTGCAAGGCTGCAACTTGACTGAAGGGCTTTTACAGTATGCAAAAAATGTGAAAATGAAACACTGTTTATTAATTATGTCAACACAAAATAAAAAAGGAGGTCAAGTTTGGAGTGCTGTGGGAGCCTTAACTCAGGATTTCTGAGTTTTTGTAGAAATGTTGTCAAAAGCTTGATGTTACTTTAATTATTTTGCTATAAAAATTATTTAACAGGAATTGACATTGTTCTGACATTGTAATATGGTCTCTAAGGACATGCTTGACAATGTTGCCCAAAGGCCTTGAAATCATCATTCACAACACAAGCCAGAAATGGCACAGGTGAAGCAGCCTGAGTCTTAATCCATCAAACACTGTTCCAACTTAACATGCTGCCCTTAACTGACAAGCTCCTTAGTGTGTCTGTTGACAGCTGAAGACAGTCTCTGGCTGAAGGGGAATGGGGGAAAGAAGAGGTCACACAACATGGAGCCATAGGAGCAGCAAAATCCATAGGAATTAAAGTATTTCAAAATATCATTCTGCCTGCTCTTGTCTCTCTTTTTTTTTTTTTTTTGGTTCTTCATAGGACAGTTTTATCTATCCAATTACTCAGCTTCTTCAATTGTTATCTACTAGGTTAGATTACAGTAGTTTCAAAGTCACATGTGCATACACAAATAGTTTCAACTTGTAAACGGAAGTGGTGTTTGTGAGAAAAAACAAATTAATTTCCCTCCTTGACATCAGTGCTTTACTACCAAGATCCTCACTATTCCTGACCTATCTGCAAAGCAATTTCTTAATTTGAGCCATAAGTAAATTTCTCTTCCAAATCTCTAACAAAGTGTACGTAGAGCGCTTACCACAGTAAGACCTAGAGTTACTGACAACATTTGTTCTGTTGATTCACTTTGGTATAAATGAGATCAGAATCAGGCCCTGTATTTGATTTCTCATGGCATTGACTGAAACAAGAATGTGCTCTTAGCTAGTTTTGTCACCAAATAGCTGATTGATTAAAGATAACAGTGAAGTTTTATTCAGATAAAAATCTAATTGTGTTATGGATTACAGAACCCCAGTCTTAATCACTTAGTAGGACATTAGTGGGAAATCAGAAGAAAGGAGGAGAAAATATGCTGGAGAAAAAGACAGGAATTTAGAGTTCTCTCTGTACTAAGTGATAGATCTACATATATTAGAATGATAATCTTTACATGACTATGACAGATTAGATTTTGGGTTTAACTCTCATTCAAAAAGATGTAAAGAATACAGATCCCATATATAAATATCTTTGCTACTTTTTGCTTCTCTCCCCCTTTACCAATAGTTTTAATTGCAAACCTCATTATTTCAGGAAAAAAATTAAATATATTTCCAAAAGGTCCTATGACTAAAGAGCTTTGGATACAAGTGACAATTCGAGGTGCAATTTTAACTTTATCATAGGCTATCTACTCAAGTTTAAGAAAGTCACTCAAGGGTAGGGTTAAAGAAGGACTTTGGTGCCCAATTATCTCTAAGAATACTGGACAAGCTCCACAAAGTTATTTAAGCTCCAAGCTTCCACTTAAATCAATAAAAGTTAATCTGAATGTCTCTGTGGTCCAGATCATAATTACTAGATTTTGTGTTTTTATCTGTTTGAATCCTCCTTTGTCCCAAACTCCTAACACTGTAAATAACTAAAATTCCCTAGCTGCTTTTATTTCCACCTTAAGGCAGAACTATCCATATGCCCTAATGCTGCCAAGCAGCTTAGAGAACTGGCTCTCAACCAAGTTTCAACAAGTTCCTCAAACTATAAATAATTACAGATTTCCTGGGCCAGAAAGACATTGAGAGAGAAAGCAACAAAAAAAGCAAGAGACTGATTCCACAGCCTAGCAGTACTCACGGGATGTGGCAGACAAAGTTGAAGACACTGCTCAGTATCTAATTATTTGTACAAAGCAGAACAAATCCTTCTAAGAACTGAGGAAACATGCCCTAACTTAGAAAACTCACCTTTGTGGTCGAGACAACCCCTGAAACACAGTAACTTCAGTTCATGTCACTGCTTTAAATCAGAGTGCTCTCTCATAAGTTTCCACCATCCCAGGCTATTAGGAAATCTCACAGCTCTTTTCAGGAGAGGAGGAATAGCATGAACTCTAGAGGGGGCACACCACTGTTTCACCTGCATTGGTAAGAAATGGATGCCAGCTGATGCCTCTCTCCAGCATTTTTGAATTGTCTAGCTTGGCAGATCTCTATTCAGTTTATTGGATTTAACAACTGCTTTTACAGCCTATTAACAATATTCCACTCCCCTTCTGTGCCCACATGCTTCGCTTCCCCCATGTTTCACAAATAAGACATGGATGTTTGAAGCTATGAACTCCACTGCAGGTAGTGTGCATAAGAACTAGGCACTGCCAAATCTAAGCGCTTTTGTCTGAACAGCCATCAGTCTTCATGGGGCCAGCTGGCCAAAGATTGTGAATGGCACTACAGTCCAGCAGTACCTAACACAGGTCTGCTATCAGAGCAGCTCATGCTTTGATACAAAGGTAGGTACTTTATACGAAGTGAAACACCTCCAGTGGAAAAGATCACTCTCCCAGAACAACCTAAAGCCCTATGCCTAGTTAACTGAGTTGGGAAATATCAGACATGGGTTCAAGTAAGTTTTCCAAATCAGGTAGAGAATAAATAAGATGCTTCAGCTAGCATGTGCTTCATTCCTGATGAGAAGGCAATTTGTAATTTGAGTGCAGCCCAAATCACGTCAGGTAGACCAACCAGTACCTAGCTTGAATCCTGCCGATACTTAAACACAAGTGAGGGTTCGAAGCAACTCAGAAGTGCAAAACTGAACTGGTTCCAGGTATGAGGAAGAAAATACATCTTGGCCTTTATTGTGGGACTTCATAGACTTTTGGAACCTCAAGCAACATTTTGAAAATCTCAGAGGTTTCAAATGTCAGGTGATTAGGATGGCAATTAATTTTCTAAACATCTTTCTAGATTTTTTCCCTATCTTTTAAATAGTGTATTCCTCCAATTTACAGGTTCGTTGTAAACATACTGTTATTGTGTGGATGCTTTGATTTTATAAACATTAGAGGCAACTGAGTAATTACAAACACTAGTCTTGACTATATTACAATTAACAAGTGGCGAAACAAAATGTTGAAAACAGGAGCAACAAGGAGTGAATGAAATTATTGGAAAGGGCAATCTAAACACACAGGTCATATGAAATCTCTCCCCATAAAGCCAGACTACCATGAAATCCATCAAATGTCCATTTGTTTCCTTTTCACTATAACCTCACGCACACAAAAAGGGAAAAAGAATCCAGCTCTTAAATAAAGAACAAACATGAGTAATCTTTAGCTGGAGTTACTTAAAAAGTTCTATAGAAACACGAAAGTGAAAACTTAAAACATAGAGGAGTTTGGCTAGAAGAAACGTGGTCTTACTGAGATGGGATACTTAAAAGGTTGAAGTAAAACGAATATATTTGGCAGCAAATCAAAACTACATGGCATTCAAATAAAAATAAAACATCAGCATTACACCTTATCACTTCAGCCACTACAGCACCTATCAGGATAGGAAGAGTTAGATAACCAGGTAACCGTGTAACCATATAATAACCAGGCTGAGTAACAATTGAGACTATTGCATTGTTTAGATCAAATGGATGAACATGATAAAGCTAAAATGGCCCTAACACCCTCTAAGGAATGAGACCAAGAAAGACAAAGAGAACAGCAGCACTCAAGTTTGGAAATGCAAGGGAGCAGACTCTTGGACTGATCTGAAACAGTGTCATCACACAACTAGGGATAGCAAAGTTATTATTCTCATGCAACTGCATTTTTTCCCATGCAACCACATTTCCATCTAATCTGCTCCAAGTGCTGTTCTATTAGAAAGAAAACTGTAACATGCAGGTAAGGCAGAAAGGTTCCCAAAATGATCCGAGATTTTAGAAACTTACATTCAGAAGTCTTTTTTTTTAATGTTTACATGTGATGACCTTGGTACTTAAAGTCATAGAACACCCTGTCAAACTCTGCTGCATCAGCCTTCTAGGGTAATTTCAAGTTTCATCTCTGTGCTTTATTCCAAGTCACAGCATTCCCAAATCATCCCTTTTGATACACTCACTCAGCTACCCCCTTCTGTATTTCAAAACACATCTCCCCATAAAAGCAGTATCATTTAAAAAAAAGAATAAGCTTCAGATTTCTCTTTAAAGTCATGAAGCAGCCAAATCTGGACATTTTAAGATAAGCCTTTACTGCATAGTGGCTACTGACTTGCTTAATTTTAGCTGCTAGCTTATCTGCTTGTTCCCCATTTCCTCTTAAGCTCAGATGTGTTTCTAACGAAGGCTAGTCAGGCTAGATGTTCTACAGGTTAGATTTCAGGAACCACTTTGGCTTATGCCAAACACATCCACTTTTCAGTGAAAGTACAAGCTGAGAGATGGTTCTCCTTCAATGCCCTCCCACAAATTCCCACACATTCCAAAAATAAAGAAATTTTCTCATAATTCACTGGAAAAGCATCAGAGGTGACATTCCTTCAGGACTCAGAATATGTGAGATGGCTGCAGAACTAGTGACACAACAGAGTGACCAGAGAACTGTCAATACTTGCACAGGATTTCACCCTTCAACTGCACACCACTTTCCTAGGCTAAAACAGACACTGTCCAAATGCTTATTATTCTTGTTAATTATATAATAAAGATTTGGGTGGATTGCCAGAGCCCACTGAAGTCAGTGAAATAGGCTTCCCCTGGTGATGGCTGACATGAAAAGGCAGCACCGGGAGAATGCCTACCTCTGCAGTCAGCCACAAAAAAAAGAGTTCTATGGGACTCTGGAGCTGAAAGAAGCCAGGACAAGCCTCTGGGAAGCAGAATCTTGCTTGTTCTGTGGCAAACACTCATTGGCACCAGAGGTCAGCATGATCCCAAGGCTTATTGCTGTCAGAGCAGATTATGAAATGTACATCTTCCCAAGTCCCAAAGACTGACAGAGCTTCTCTGGGGACTAACAGACTTAAGAAAGCATTGAAAATGCTGGTCCTTTCAGATAGGCTAATTTAAATGTCTGTGTATAGTGCCTGGTTACTATAGTCCTGGGTCACACAGTCATTAAAAAGGCAGCTACAGTTCTGTTTTCTTTTGCTAAAGGAGGTAGTGCCTTTATTTAGTAGAGCTGCGTATTAGTGGGTACTTTTAACATATTCTTTGCAGAAGGAGTCTCAAATACCTTTTTTTAATAAGTAATGCTGTATCAAAATCTAAAAAAGCATTTCAGAGGATTGCAAGACAGAGCAATTACAGAAACCTCTAAAAAACTAGACACCATTCTAATCCATTTATCAACCAGCCAAAAGTTCCTATTTTAAGCCAGGTAAAATAACTATGAAGTACAGGAAGTTAATCTTTATCCAGACTATTCTAATAAATATACTTTCAAAAAAGTTACTGTGTACACTTACTGAAAACAGCTGAAGTTGCTTGTATGTTAACACCCAGAGTCCCCGGGGTGCATGAGAACAGGTAGGCACTCTTTAAACTTCCCAGAACCCCGCAGTTGCTGAAATGCAGGGGAAGGAAGAATAGAGGTAAGCACTTTGAGACACAGTACAAATCAGAACTGCTGCCAAGCTGCCTGGTTTTATTCTTAATACTTTTTGTTCAGCAGGTCCCTCTGTGGGATGACCATGGATAATAAGCTTCTTGCTAAACAGGAATCCTGACAAACAATATGTTCATGGCTTCACCCAAAAGAGAATCATATTAATATTTAAATCAAGGAAAAGAACCCCCCAAATGAGCTAATAACTCAGACAGTAACATGTCAATCTTTTATTAAATCTTACTTTAATATGTTATACAGTTGTCAGTTACTTTTCCATTATTTAGCTAATAATAAAGAAGTCTTATACTAAGACTGTGTATTGTGCCTACAAGAAGTGTAGTGTAGGACTCTCAGTCTCACAGCTGAGTCACTGCAACATCCCTAAGCTACTTTACTGTTAGCTGTGTTTCCCAGAATCTCCTCTACAACATACTCCCAGGAGCTTGGATTAAGCAGCCTCAAATCTGTCTTTCATGGTTGCTGTGACAAGAGATTTCCCTTCTGACTGCATATGGGACTTTCAGAACCCATTCAGGCTTCTCTGTGTGAAAAGGCTAGATATTGGGGGAAAGAATCTCCTTTTAATATTAAACTAACTGGTTTTTACAGGCAGAAAATGCAAAATGATTGTTTTGATTATGCAAAAGAGCATTTTTTTCTTAGATATGTTGCTTAATGTGAGTTTAATTAGAATCTGTATCATTTGATTTCTTAAGTCTATATTCTTCTAAGCACATACTATGACTTCATGAGAATGTGGACAGGACCTACCACAGAACATTATTTTAAAATTAACAAGTTATTCAGTAGCAAGTAAGATTATCTGTTCATCTTTCTTATGGTCAACTAAAGAGAGAATGCCTGGTAATAAAATATGAAATTCTCTGACAGCTTTTAGGATCCAGCAGATTGAAAGGGATTATTAAGGACATGACCATTCCCTTATCTGAAACCACAGGCATTTATATTTCTTCCTTCTTTATTTATTTCTCCTATCTTTATTTATTTATTTTCCTATGAGGATATATCTTTCCTTTTGTTCAGAAACTGTACAAGGCAATGCACTATGAAGTTCAAATTAAAAGGTCTACTAGAAAGAAGTTCATTGTTCAGCACCCAATTAAAACTGTGGACACTCATAAGGGTAGTAAGTGAAATGCCATGGCACGTTCTCAGCATGACAGAGGGCTTTTATCAAGGCAGCACTCAATCTAAGGCTCTACTTTTAGCTTTTTCTCAGTCATATACTCCACACTACACCTGTTCCTCAGCCTTGTCTCATCTGGAGGAACTTCATCCTTCATTCAGTGAGCCTATAAATTGCGAAAAATCTAAATGACCTACAAAAAGCAAGAATAAAAAGGCATCTACAGTAGTCTTTAGACTGTCAGTCAGGAGAAAATATCTAAAACATTAGGCTGATACATTCAGACCAGGAATTAGCCCTTCAACACACCTCCAAATTTTCAAAGACAAATGCAGACTCTCTTTCCCCCTCCTTTCCTTTCACCCTCTGGTGCTCTGCTGAAAGCTCACAAACTAGAGCTTTCATAATCATTCCCAATCTCCTGACAGAAGTGGTCTGAAGAATCTATTACCTCGGGACCACAGAGAATGGATGCATGAAGAAAAGAAAACGAACATGTTAGAAGACAATTACTTCTCCTGAATGAGAGAATCAGCACCATGAAGTGACCAGATCAAATAATTCTAGACATATGGCTCATCCACAGTAATGATCTACCAATTACTGAGCAGTCATTTGTAAAACAGTGAAGGTCCCAAACTGCCATTATTTATGCTTTATCTTGTTTTCCCTTTCTTATAGAGACCAATAAAGAGATAAGACACTCCTAATGACAGGGCAATCTTTCAGTCACAGGATACATACCTGAATGGCAGAAAACAATGTAACTAATCAAGACAATGCAATTTTTGAAATTAAACCAAAAAAGGGCAACAAATACAGATGGCTCTCATGATAGGTAACCCAAGGAAACTACATTCATGTGAAAGATCACAAGTGCAATCAGCTTTTGTACGCTTTAAGAAAAAAAAACATGAGTACTAAAAAAGAGCATATTTAGAAGTAATCTTTCCAGCTGGAATATGCCTTCTGTATAAATCTTTCCTCTCTGAAGTCAAATTTGTCCTAGAAATCTGTGACCAGGAAGACAGAGCACTGTACTGAGCCTTGGAGACAACGATCTGTTCCACCACAGAGTGGTGGATCATACTTCCCGGTTACTTTACCCTGCTTCACCAAAATATAAAGCTTACCTCTTTTGCAGAGTAGTCTGAGTTCTCTGATAGGTTTTCAGTGTCTAAGAGAAGCTTTTATAAATATATATTTATATGTTTATATATATAAAAAATGGACATGTAAGTTTCATAGCATACATCATTTTTAACTGATTCTTATTAAACTATATGTGCTAGAACATAATGATGGTTAGTGGTACAGTGCACTGAATCTGGATTGCAATCAACTCATATTAGTCATAACATTACAAGATTAAGAGATATCAGACTGAACATGGGCCATTCATGTACTTCCTGAACAAGTCCCAGATTAATACTTTGGATGCATGATCTCTTCCAGTTCAACAAGAAATGCATGTGCAGGACCAAATATGTATGCATGGACAGAAAAATTAATGTAATTTGGTCAGACGTAAGTAAATCCAATCTCTGACTACAGCTATACAACTTTACTAAACTGTCATGTGCTCTGATGTGCAGGACATTCCCAGGCAAGAGGGAAACTCACTTAGGCTACTTTCACTGAACTAGCTACTCTTAAAGAGCCCTAAAAATTATGACAAGCAATTATGGAATATCCAAGAATCTTGTGCTACAAAGTAATCTCACAAATGGTTCCCAACCAGCAAAAGCACTTCTGGAAGGTTAGCAGAATCATACCTTCTCAATGTACAGACATTTTCAGAAAGCCAGTGCTAACATATTCTGCATGAGAAAGCAAACTATTATTAGGATGACAGTGGTAAACAAAAGTTTCTTTGGCTGGTGATTAATTTAATTGGTGTATTAACCTGAAAAAACAGACATAAAATGTGTTCAAAGACTAATCTTGACATATTAAAGTGCTTTGATTCTTATCATTAAAATTTATTAGACTTTTGACAATATTAATTCAAAATCTTCTGCTGATGCTTTAATTTAGCAGGCTGGTGAATTGTACAGCAATGGAAAACATTATCTGATATATCTTCTATACCTGTTTTTGAGACAGATGACTCATTGTTGAAAAAACATTAATGTCAGAAATTTAAATAAATGCATATATCATAATGCTAAAACTGATTATATTATTTCACTTACAAGTTTCTAATGCATATTTGAAGCTATTATCAGCCAGCTGCCTTCACCTGCCAATAGTTTAAAAGTGGTCAATGTTTAGTATTACCATTTTATCTCTCTCCTTCTCTCTCCACCTCTTTCGTCCTATCCTCCTGCCCTTTACCCTGCTCCTTCCTCTTTGTGGTTTTTCACCTTTAGCATATAGTACCCTAATGATAGTTTGTTAAAAAATAGTGTTATGATCTATCTCATATCTGTTTCCTCTTGGAGTCTTCAAGAGCTACTATAATAGCAACAAGAATTAATACGGACTGAAATACTGTAAAAAACATAAAGCAGATATAGCCATAATGTACTAGCAATTAAAAAGTTCTGCATGATCCTTGTCTCTCTCTACATGCTACTAATTCTAGAAATTGGATGCACTAGTCAGTGTATTGAAAAGGTTACTGCTAAAAATGGTCATGAAATGGTGGCACTCAAGCAAACAGAAGCACTAATATGTAGCCAGGAGTACTGCCAGAAGCAACAGATCTATCACAGACCACCCAACGGTAGCAATAAAATTGCAATAGCACAAAAGGAAGGCCATACAATCTGTGGATAAAGAAGGATCTTTACTTTCCAGGTCACAAGGAGACTGCCTTCAGATCACTCTCTCTCCAGTCAGGTTCATTAAATATGAAATCTTTCAGGTAGGCAGCTAAATGTGAGCAACTGTACCGGGGAGGAGGGAAGGAAGGTCTGGGATTCATACTACAAAAAATGCAAAATTAGACAGCTGCATCTAGGTGGCAAGTCTGGCCTGGATTTGGGGAAAATTGTATTTAGATGCAGTAAGGCAAATTGATGAAATTTTGGTCAAAGGGAATTTTTTAAGGAAGAATGTATAAAATGCAGTACTGAGGAACATGAAGTAGATCTATAACTAAATAGACATTCAGAAAGGGAGAAGCAACTACACAAGAAAGAAAAAAGGAAGACCTCTCTCAAGAAAATACTTCAGAAGGGCAGAATTTGCTAGTTGCTGTGTTTTTCCTGAGGAGGTTTTTGGCTTTACAATGCATGGTGCTGTACAGCTGAGTTTTTCAGTGTTTCTACTTGTTCACAACTCTGTAAGGGACCACCACAGACTTTCACATAGCTTTGCTAACACCATTTTTTTTCCAAATACAATTAGATCCCAGAAAACCATTTCCTATATGTTGTACATTTGATGATGACAAAGTCAACTGAGAATGATTCAATGAAATACAGTGCATCTCCTTTAAGATACTGTCTTCTCCCATATTTAACTCTTTTCAGGATATCAGATTATGGTGAGAGGGGAACAAAAGGTGGCTATAGTCACTTTTAACTGATTAGCCAAGTCCCAGCTTCTGCTGAATCTTAGAAAATCCAAGGCAAAGACCATAGAAAAGGACAGATATGTCCTCTGGGTTTTCCCAGACCTTTCCTGTTTACTCCAAATCTTTTACTGGTTTATGAATAATGTTCTGCTGTCCTCAGTTGGTTTCAACCACTCATTTACACAGGTATTTTTGTTCAGCTATATATTCCATAACTCACATTCCAAAAACTAATTCTTTCACAGTCACCTAATAAGATGGAAAACTTCAGGCATTATTTCAATGCCTTGCTAACTGTAAGTTATAGAATCTTAGAATAATTCATTTTAGAAAGGATCTCCTAGATGTCATCTGGTCCAAAGCAGAACCAACTATGAAGATAGATCAGATTGCTCAGGCCATGTTCTGTCAAATTTTGACTGTGTCTCATGATGTAGATTCCACCACTTCTCTGAGAAAAGTATTCCAAATATCTACTATGTCCTATAAATCTACACACAAAAAATCACAGAACACCCATGCTTTTATTAACTGCTACTTAAATAGTTTTTCACCAAAACCTTTTTAATTCCTTTAGGTGCTTATACCCCACAATAAGAGACCTCCCTAGCTTCCTTTCTTCTTAAACTCTTTAGTTAACACTCTATTTTGGTATACATTATTTAATAAAAGATTTGAAATGTGTAACTTTTGTATCTCCTATACAAAGCACACACAAAACCGAATACACTACTCCTGGACTACATCATAGCAATAAACATAAAAGGACTTCCCTGATCTTGTTTGTAAGTATACCTTTTAATGTAAGCTAGAATATTATCAATTTTGTTTTATAAAACGGGTCTTTGTTGCTACAGAATGCCTAACATTTTTCTCAGTGTAAGCAATATATACTTTGATTTTCACATTTTAAATTCACTTTATGCTTGGTTAAAATCCAACCAGAAATCCATAAAATCCATTAAAATCCCCCAAACATATTCTGGATTAATTTCCAATGTGCTTAAGTATTTATGAAAATCTTTCAGAGTTAATCAGATTATTTAAATAGTAATGATTTTATTCAATTCAGGTGGCACTACATAAACAGTGTCATTTCACAAGAATAATAAAAATTTTGAAACGATATTATTACAATCCTTTGGTACTTGCCTACTAAAGCTAAGTCATTCTGAGTGAAAAATAGCTTTACATTTGAGATAGCAAACTGGTTGCAAGATTTATGCAAAATGTTAACAGATATCAGCGGGAAGCAGTCAACAGTGGAAGGCCTTGAATATAAACTCACAGGATATTAGGACTTGGATATTAACTCACATTTCAACCAGTTTGTAAATGACCTAGAACAGATGTATGTCTGAATAAAGGCCATGTTTGTTTGAGCCCACCAAATCTCACTTGAACAATTAAACCATCCTGTCAATCTGATTTACAATGACCTCCAAAATGGTAGGAGAGACTGAACACAGAAATCTATAGTATCATCTTTCATGTATTCCTTGTAACTGAAACAAAAGTAAGCCAACCACTAATGTGGTGTCATCAGCAGTATTTCTACCATTATAAGCAAATGTGACACTTTGCCAGGGAAAAAAAAAGAGTTCAATGAACTGGGAGATCCTTACAGATGAGCTCCTATATAGGCATATAAACTTTCCTGCTGAGCACCTAGATTTTTGTTAAATGTTGGGAAGTATAGCATTTTGCCACTCTGTGCAGTGCAATATTTTGTGCAATCACAATACTTTGCACAATTGCAACATTAATTTTGACATATTCACTGTTGTTTTTAACAACTACCTTTCATTAAAAAAAAGAACAAAAATTTTTGCTTAGCACCTCAGCCAGTATCCTATCCTATATCTCTTTTGCTGGTTTGTTCTTCAATAGCTCAATAGTTTTCTGAAGGTTTTTTACCCTACCGCTTCCCTAAGGATTCATTCTCTAGAATGTTTATAGCTATTGAGTTCTCTTCTTGTATTTTAGCTCCATCCACATGTCCTGGATAACTAATTAAATACAATTTTCGAATCTTCTTCCCTATCGCTTTTCCATTTTTTACAATGAATGCTTTTTACCGACATACATTATCCTCAACTAAGACATAAATTAATCTGAGTTTCTAACCAACTACTTTGAAAGCATTATTAGGACGTATATTATTATGGCCAGATTCCATGTGATCCATTTAAGGTATGAAGAAAAAAGAGCGAGTGCAGGAGTAGTTTACTCCTTTATATCCCAGCATAAGTACCATATATAAATAGTGTGCTTTCAGAAAACACAGGTGCTGCTCTGAGCTGCTCTGCACTAGCACTGGCAGAGGCATGATCTTCTCTAAAAGATGAAACTGGGGCAAAGAAGGGCCAGGGTAGCAACCACACATACGGAAGGAACTGAGCAGGAACACACTGCACCTTTTTCCTTTAAAAACAGCAGCAAAAGCATCCTTGTAGTGTTGTGGAAGAAAAATAGCCCAAGGACCTTCCAGGAGGCTGCTCTGAATTTGTATCAAGCAGGATGAGGCTGACAAACACTGCTGAAGTTTTGAATCTCCAGCTGGGGGACTGCTAAAACTGCTGCAAATGCTTCTGAAGCTGATTAAAAACTCTCTGAATCACAGAGATATACAAATATGTTGTCCTAAACTTAGCATATTCCAGATTATCAGCATATGATGATGGTCTTGTTTCCTGGTAACTGGAAACATACAAACCTTTGATACACATATATATAACAGCTGTCGCAATCTAGAAAAAAGTTTCCTGTGAAAAAATATTTTTTCCCTTTTTAGCTCATACTGATAAGCACATCATACACTTTTAACCACTGAGCCTGATCCTTTACACTATTACACCAATTCTATGCGAGGGTATCTCCACTGCTGCAAAGATGAATGATCATGCCTGTAAGTGCTCTCTGCTCACCATCCCTCAGACAGCAATAACCAGCAAAAATCAGCAATAATCTTTCTTAGTTCCCTTCAGTTCTCCTGCGCAATCCATTTATAAAATGTTGTGAAAAAAAGATTTCAGTATGTCTGAAAATGAAAGCTAATGGAAATTCTTGTTTAACACAATCAAAACATCTGAGAGTCACCTTGCAGCAGAGAAGATTCTTTGAAATGGAACCATGGCGGCATCTAGTTTTCACTTACCTATTGTCTGATCTGCTTGAGTTTTTTGAATAGCCAACATTAAGCTGTCTAGTTACAAAAGGAATGACATTCCTATAGCCACTGAGACTCACCACAGTTTGTGGAAAGATTCTCAAATAGGATAAATTTGTGTAGCTCTTTTCAATGTCAATATGGCATTTGGAATCTGACCCTTAGACAACGAAGTCTACCTCTCTTTGTAACTCCCCACAACATTTTTTCAAGATGTAAATTAATCTTTTCTAATTGCGTCTTGTATTCAATTATATCTTCTAAATTTGGGTGAGTAGAATTGATACAAGTACAATAGCTGCTAGAAAAAAGCAGTTTCAAATATGAGAAAGGAAAGGCTGAATAGCTAATGGAGATAGTCAGACTACCAGAGCACCCAACATGATATCAAAATCCTAGCACCATCTCCATTTCTTCTCCCTTCCTTCTTTCTCATCTTTAAAAAGAAGCTAACAGTTCCAAAAAAAGTATGAAAATACTGTTATTGCTGATATATCTAACATACAAGAATATCAACAAATTAAAAGATGGGATTGCCTTACTATTTGTCCCTATTTCCTTTAATCAGGCCTGCCCATGGGGTAGAGGAAAGCAGACATAGCACAGACAGATAATTCAATTACTTCCTGATTTAAATGCAGCTGTATCTCAACTTCAACATTCTATTGTCTCCCTGTTTAAAAACCTGAAGTCTCTTTTGTTCCCTTGCTTAGTTTTAGTGTCCACTGTTTTGTGGATTGCTTTTTCTATAACGTAATGAAGTCAAAGGATTTGTGCTATCCTAAATGTCTTGCAAGCATTACAGAAAATACATAGAAGAAAATTCCTTCATGATTTTTAAGAAAATAATAAACAATCAACCTCTGTATGATTTGTCATTTTGCATGACTTTATTTCATACAAATTAGTGCTAATGACATATGGAATTTGGTTTGAAACCAAAACTTTTAATTTATTTTGTTATCTAAACAGAAATTGCACAGAATGTTTAAGTAAAATAGTTCATGTCAGAAACAACAGTGTACTCAGGAGCGTTCCAGCTACAATCCAGTGCTTAGTGTAAGATAAGTACAGAGGAATTTTAATCCCACTTTGAATAACCTCATTCCTATTCATATCAGCCCAGTAGATTTCAGGGTTATCTAATACATATGAGATGTCTCTGGCTTCAGGGGACAGTGCAGTGTCTTCTTTTCCCTGTCCACACCCACTTTGCAGGCTACTGCATCACTGTAGTACTCATACATCATTCAAGGATCCCAGCTGCTAGGATGACTTTCCAACAGCCAAAAACTGGTTTTACAACGGATCTGTAGCAACAGTAAAAGTCAAAGCTGCCCTAACAGTATACAGAACATAGCTCTCAGTTCTGAAGTGTATCAATATATTACTAAAGCATCAATTACACACTGTAAGCACTCACAACAAGTTTTCCAGTAAAATTAATTATAAATCTATCCCTAAATTCAAGAACAAATTCCCAACAGACCTTTACTTAAGCAGAATTTTTACACAGCCTTTGAAGGAGCCTATATGTTTCCACTTAATGCATTCTGTTGGTCAGTAGCTAGCTAAAATATCCAGTGCTAAACTAACAGTTTTCATTATTAAAAAACATTTTTGAGGTGAATATTTCTCTACACTGATCTGGATTTTGTTATAAGACATCTCTGAAGATACATCAGGTGAAAGTAGGCCAGTGAGTAACTTTTGCTTTCAGAGGCTTTAAAAGAATTCATCTCAGATCCTGGACTATTTCTGTTTTAGCACATGTTATACTAGATTGTGATCTCAGTCTCATGAGTGTAGTGGCATAATGCAAGCTGCTATGCCAAAGTAAATGCTCTACTGGTTTCAAATGAATTACTTCAAATTCATATAAATGTACCTTGAACAGAATTGAGCCTCAGTATATTAAATTAATGACATGTGGCATGGTCAAAACACAGTAGACTGTGCAAGAACACTTTTAGAAACTATCAAGACTCACCAGACACATCATGTTTAAAAAAAAAAAAAAAAAGGCGGTGGGCGAGGGAAGGGACTTCAATAACCAATCATTTCCTTTTTTCTTTTTAGAGTACGTGTTAACAGAGAAAAAGGAATAAAATTTGTGAAATAAGAAACTCCATGATCAGTAAGAATTATCTGTAAAAGTGTTGTTTAGTACATTTCATATCATGGATTATCACAATTGAATTTCAGAAGTGTTCTTTTAAACTATCAGAATCTGTCCACCGACAACTGAAGTATTCTTGCAGATTAACATTAATGCATCATGAATCATCACGGTTTAATATGCATGACATAGTTTCATTTCACACATGTTCTACATGGGTTGATTGCCATGTATGCCAATACCAAACAGCTGTTAATTCTTTAATTTTTATGCTCCCAAAGTATATTCTAATTACCTAGGAGGCTTGAAAAGGAAAACAAGGTAAGTATTTTAAAGTTAATTTATTGGAAAATAAAATAAAAATCCACCAGGAAATACAGTCTTCTAAATTCATATAATCAACAATATAAATTTTAATATTCAGAAGAAGGCTTGATATGCAAAGAAACTGCAGACTGCTCTCATTAAATGGCACTTTCCTTTTTGCAAACAAGAAAAGAACTTTTCATTATTTTGCTAACAAAAACATAATTTAAAAAGCCCTCCAAATTAAACTTGAGTTTTATGATATAAAATATCTCTACAGGTCACCTGCAAGGCATAGTATGTTCACACTACATCTAAATTCTTTAAATCAGGTATTTTGCAGAGAAACTGAATCTCCATGAAAACATCACCATACAGATTCTCACACCCATCTACAGTACCATATGTCTCATTTTATGGATCATCTAAATAAAATAGCCCTTTAATATAAAATATTTCACAAGTCTCAACTGTACAGAGGCCAGAATTGGAAATGTAAAGATAACTTCAAGTTAAGATTAATGTGTAATGAGAGAGCTGTTGCCAGCCTGTGCCAACTCCCACTTTATGCTGTGTCAAGTGCCAGCCAAGGTTCTCAGACCCAGAACAGCAGTAGAGCCACAGGTTAGGATGGCAGTGTTGACTAAAAACTGTGAACTTTAACCAATTCTTAATCTGGTCAAATGGAGTTGTTAAAATTATTTCCACAGAAGTTAGAGCAGACCTACAGCTTTGGGCCTGATCTTACTGAAACCAACAGGAGCCTGAATAGTTCTAAAGAATTTTGTACTGTTCTTAGTTTCAGCAAGCCGAAACAGTCCCCAGGCTGAAAATTACAATTACCAAAACCATTATGAATAATAATAGTAATAACAGTTTTATTATCAATATGTAAATATTTATGTTAGATATTATATTAAGTATAAATGGTAGATTAATAATAGAAGATAAAATATTATCAAAATCAAGATATTCTGCCCCTCCCCATATCATACAGATCATTCTGCACAGTAACACTCCTAACACCAAACAAAATTATTTAAATTTGTTGCTTACATATTTACATGAGCTAGCATACAGCTTTAAAATGAACATGAAAACTGATATTTTGAAAAACAACTGACAGTCATGACACAAGAGTCCAGTGACCTCTGCCCTCCAATATTTCCATTATTTTTTTCCAGTGCCCACATACATGTAAAATACCCAGAAACAAAATGCTAATTATAAATCAAATCCTAATCCCAAGGAAGTCAAAGATATAACAATCCCATTGAATTTACTGGGACAACGAATGAATCTAAAATGCARATTTTACACCACACACAAAACACACGTGTAGATTTCTGAAAACATACACTTCATCGCATTGCAGAGAATCAAGCCTGCATTCCTTGCTCAACCAAAATTCCCTGACTGGAATAACAGCGTTAGATGTTATTTTTGTTCTCATTCTGATTTACTATGTTAAATCTCCAGATTTTTTTCTCTTTACTTAAGATAAATGTGTGAAAGTGCCTGCTTTCCGTTTGTAGATGTTATCTTCCTCAAACTTCAAATGATTCAACTGGGTGAATATAGTTATAAGTAATTTATCAAAATACATACCAGTTGTTAGGAAAAGAAAACCCTGAAGGAAGAATATCACTGCATCAATAACAAATGCTGAACATTAAAACTTGATTTTTTAAAATCAATCTTTAATTGTGTTTATTACCTCCTAATCCAGGTCTAAGACGATTATCATAACCATCCAGAAGTCTGTCTAGAATTCTTGTAAAGATGGTGATGTTGTTCTTAGCTTCGTCTTCCAGCGAGTCAGCCAGCACTGATCTAAATGGACATTTTATATTTTACAAAGTGCTAAATATGCTTTACATCCACTCAGCATGCAGTCATTGCAGGTTAGCCTTGAATATTTAACACACCACCCTCTAATATGAAAGGTATAGTTAGGAGTATACGAATTCACAATTCATGTTTAACATGTTCAGAAACGTAAGAGTCTATGACATACTATTTAAAATTCCCAGGTAGTAATTTTCCAGTAGCCTCTACTTCTAGTCCACATTGCATCACAGTGAGTGCTACTTCAAGCTCCATTAACACATTCAGTTGTGCAGTTACAAAAGTCTAAAAGAGCTTTCCAGGCCTCAATGGTATGTCACTCCTAGACTGATAACCTGAGTTCCCACATACAAAACTGTCTCCTTGCAGCTCTATCCTGTCTGCCCTCACCTCTGTGTACTATTTCTCCGCATAAATCCTGTGGATTTGCCTCCACCCAATGGTCATATAACGTACATGACCAGACGTACTAACAGGAGGGAAAACTCCAGCGATCATGCTCAGGGAGTCCTCTGATGTCAGTATTTGGTGGGTGGGAACAATGATGCTGATTAGCAAGCTGCAGGATAGCTGTGGATAGCTTCTGTTTCTAAAATGGTATTTTGTTATAAAAAGCACTACACGATTTCCGCTAGATGCGGACACACCTTGTAAAAGTTGGATAGAAAAAAATCATAAATGAAGCATCAAAAAAAATCTATAGATCATCAATTGTTTAAAACTTCCCCGATGAAGAAAGATATGTTACAGGCTTCACGGGTCATATCTCCTTGGAAAACACCAAGGACTGGAACATGAATCTGCTGCCCAGCCAGCTGTGCCGCTGAACAGTCCACCTGGACCTGGATATCCAAACCAAAGGTTTTGTGTACTGGGGACCATTCCCATGCACAAAGCCTACGCACACAAACGTTACTGAGCCAACAATTTTTAAGTATCATGTATGTGAAATGCATTAGTTTGTCTATCTTATTAATACCAGAACATTAATATCAAGCAAGCAAAGAATCATATGCTACCATGCAATATCATTTACACCTCTTTCAGCCATCTGATATTCCTCATAAGAGATGTTCGAGTATTTATCATCTGTAACTGAACTATTGATCAACATATTTTGAATGACTAACTATGCCATGAAAATGAGCATGATTTCTTCCTACTCTAGCTCAAAAATAGGTTCAAGAGACATTTTTAAAGCAAGCTATAAAATGAATAAAGATAGGGGTTTATGTTGGTTCCCAATTCAACAGCATGGAGGAAGTATTTAAATGTAAATCATTGCAGTCTGTGATTTCCATTATACATCCCATAGAATCAAACAAAATCAGATAACTTATAAAGTAAATATCAAAACATCATCTGTAATTTTACTCTTCTATGAGTTTACTACTAATTATAATTACTGGATGTTTCATTTTTTATTTTTAAATAGTATTCCTCCACTGTAAGTCTCTGCCATTTTATATGCTTCTTTTTTGAGATATAATAGTTTTTGAAGTCAAGATATCACTAAAAATTAGTTCATACAATTACATCATTACTAGGGTCTAATCCTCCAAACTTTACTCAGGCATAAACTCCCTTATAATTACGCATGTAATCCCTTTGACGTCAGTGGGATTACTCACACGAGTAAGGTTTGCAGGATCTGGCCCACTGTGACTCAACTAATACTGCACCATAGTTAGGCATAAAGTGAAACAGGAAACATATTTTCCGTGAATATTTTGGTCAGTAAGAAATAGACAAAAATAAATATAGGCATTTTCAACCATAGGAAACTTGAATTGGGTGACTTAAGACCCTTCCCATATTAGGGCAAGACCTAGGGCA
Organism: Apteryx rowi; assembly: GCF_003343035.1. NCBI lineage: Eukaryota > Metazoa > Chordata > Aves > Apterygiformes > Apterygidae > Apteryx > Apteryx rowi. The sequence continues at coordinate 503,004 of NW_020450803.1, read as the reverse complement.
GTGAGAACCAAAGTAACTAAATGGAAGTCACAAACTACAATTAATTGCATGTTTAGGGATTATGGGCAACACAAAACTAATTGCATGATTAAAATTACTTTCTACTATGCTTTCACTTTAGAAATAGAGAACTTTAAACAACATAAGAAAAGTTGATTAATAAATGAAGCTATTGTCTTATTATATGTGATTGTGAAGTTGTATGCTATCTCCACCTAGAGGTTTAAAGCTTAAGTATCATTCTGAATTCTGTTACGTTGACCAAAATAAGACCAAAAAAAGGCAAGCTGTATTAAAAGAATGCCAGCATTATTTTAGAGATTATGATTTGCTATTTGACTTCACAACAATCTATTTCTTCATCTGCATGAAGAAACGTGTGGTATAGACTGATAGTGATACAGTAGCTCTAATAAATCTTTAAGATCCTAGTTCTAAAATAAAGCATTTAAAAGCATAGCTTTCTTTCAAATGGTGAAATAAAACATCAATTTACAAACTGTTTAAGGACAAGCCATTAGGTTTGTACTGTTCCCAGTACCTTCTCCCACTGCATTTGCTCTGGAAACTATGTAATATTTATTGTATTTGAACAGCTAGAAGAGATTTTTTCTTATCACATTACTATATACTACTACAACCTCTAACACAAGCTTACCCTAAGCAGATCACAACATATATGCTTATATAGAACAACAAAATTAAACATCCTCTCACCTTGTGGGCAGCCACACCAATAAAATGAGAAGAACCAACTGCATCTCCGAGAGTGCCAGCTTCCTCTTCATCGCTGCTCTTTGCAAAACCTAACGGTGCAACAAAAACACAAACCCACTCCCAGCTACCGTCACTCTCCGCCAACCACTGCTTTCAACTTAACCCAGGAAAAAATATGTCACTTCAATGGAGAAGGGAAACCACTGGATTTCTGCAGCACTTTTCACTACTAGCAACTTATGGTATCTCCATCTTTCCCAACGATCCTGCTCTGTGCAAGGAGGCAACGTATGATCAGAAGTGGCATGTGAGCAGATGCATCAGATGCTCTCCTTTTCTGTAAACTGAAAGCCCCAAGACGAAAAAAAAATGTATATATAAAAAGACTGTGTTTTAACCATTCCTCGTCTCACTACGATACACCGCAGCCGGGGGGCGGGGGGAACCATGCCATTTGCAGCGGCTCGGCGAGGGGACCGCGGAGCAAGCCGACCCCTGCTGCTGTCCAGTGCCGACCACGTCTGACGGCTGCTGGGCAGGGCGGCCGCACAGCCGCCGCGGCGGGGGCCCGGGGGCAGCCACCGCAGGGCGCGACGCCGCGGGCCGGGGCAGCGCCTCGCCTC
>NW_020450803.1:462156-501314 GCF_003343035.1 Apteryx rowi | reverse complement strand
CTGTGCGGGGGGCGGCGGGGAGGGCGCAGGTCGCGCCGCCAGCGGCAGGCGCGGCGGGAGGGCGCCGCTTCGCGTTAACGACCCGCGCGAAGGGGCCGGGGACGGGCGGCCCGCCGGGAGCCTCAACTTTGCCGGCGCTGAATGATAAGCAGAGTGAAAAGAGACCCCCCAAATGATAAGTCATATTTTCAGCCGCCCTTTTTAACCTTTTAATCACCTCAGGTACATGTTTGATGTGCCATAACCTAAATAAACAATTACTCTTAGCTTTTTTTTTCTTTTTTGCCTGCTAGATGAATAATTGCAAGTACCCAGTTCCCACCGCCCCCCCGATGCTGTGTCATTAATATTCCTTTCCCCACTTGCTCATTGGCACAGTCTAATTGAAATGCAGAGAGAAGAAAAGTCTGTCATTTAAACTGAGCTCAGGATGCAGGCAGCCAGGAAAACAAACCTCATTTTTCTGCCCAGATCACACACTTTCTGTTGTATTGTCTTTTAAATCACGTTGCCCTCCTTTCTAATATGCAGTGCTGCTTTGATAGTGCCTTAGCCGCTGGACTGCTGCTAAGATTCATTGCCATCGATTTTAGGTTTTCCAGTGCAAGTGGATCATGACAAGCTTGAGAATTGAACATACGGGTTTAAATTTAGTTTACCTTCATTTTTCATTGTTAACTTGAAAATAATTAAATACCACCAGCAATAACATTGCTGCCTTTTTCTAAGCCAATCTCTGTCTATCCCCCTCTCCTTTTAAACTATTAACTGCAGGAAACAAAGCTTTCAATTACCCTCCTAACATCACCGGCCTACCTGCTTATTGCATTTTTGAGTGATGTGTTCAGCTTGCTTCTGAATCATTACCAGTTTTAATATGAGCATGTGAAGTTGTATGCCAAAACTTGGCGGGGGAAAAAAGTCACTTTTTTCAGTTAACTACAGAATCAACTAGAAAATTTGGGGATTTTTTCCTACTTCCCTTCCTGCTGTTTTTCTGTTGTTTTGCGCTTTCTAATCGTTGCTGCTTGCAACTGGATGTCGCCCTGTTTTCCTTCTCTTCTAATGGCTTAACAACTCCACAGCAAAGCATGAGACCCAAAAGAAGGAAGAAAAGTGCTCAGGCTGTCAAAATGATCTCTTACTTACAGCTTTGAGCTTTTTTTCATAACCTGCAGTAAGGCTTGGAAGAGAGAAGGAACAAGCTGGATTTCTATGTTATAAAATGACCGCTAAATGACTAGCCCAAACTGTAGGAAATGACAGTGATAAGGGCACAAATGCAAAAACTGTAATCCAAAGAACACTCATTCAGCAGCCATCTGATCCCGGAAATGCCTAAGATACTAGGCCATCGTCTTTCCTTTGCAGCCTTGAAAATGCCCTCTGCTCACAATTCTTCATTGTCTCATCAGTTAAACACCTACAATCAACTGAAAATCTTCTGTGGATCTGCCTGTAAGTCCCTACATATTAGGAATAAGAATGGCAAAACCTGACTGTAAATGACTCTGCAGAATTAACAACTGATACTGAAAGCAGTATCAACCTTCACAGTAAAGAAAACTAGTTTTGACTATCTAGCCTAAGATAGAATGGCTTCAAAAATATCAATATGCAGAAAAAAATCATCAAAAGTAGTCTTGGTGATTTATTCTAATGTGAAATACATAGCATGGTAGAAGCAGAGTAAATTTTTCTCATAGATATTTGTGTCATTCCTTCCCAACAGTAACTTCAATTAACCATAATACCTAAACTAGATTCTAATCTTTATGTGTGAGTTGCATCAAAAAATAGAAAGCCCATTTTTTAAGGAAAGCAGTAACAGTGGCTTCTTGTTGCTGTGATAGTATATTGCCATTCTTCAAAAGCCACGTGGGGTAGGTATGTATTTCCAATGAACCTGTGCTCAAAGGCTTTCCTCAGAAAAATATGCTAGGTTTTTGGCTCTAATCACAATTATTTACCTGTGATATTCTTGAGATTTACCATAGCTACATGCATTGAATTCACACGTCAGGTAAACCACATACCTTGAAGTATCAGAAATTTGAGAATAACTCCGTATTCACAGTCTCAGACAACGTGAGCAGCCCTATGTGGCATCTCAAATCACAGGGAAGCTGAACACAGGGAAAAATTACCAAAGTGTATGAGAGATCAGAAGCAATGTGATTATTACCAGAAAGAAGGTTCTTTATGATAGTCCCCCATGCTTATAACCTGCACTGTTGATGAACTGGAAAGCATTTGAGGATAAATCTGTGGTACTGTTGGGTATTTATTGTTGTGTTGGGTTACATGCATGAATGGCCCAGGTTTCACACATACTGGGTATGTTAGCTATTGTTGTTCAGAAACAGTGCACTTGAGCCTCCTCAGGTGCGGAGTCAACAGGGAACCCTCTCTTCCATTCTGTGTTATTATTTGCTGAGTGGTATTGAATGCTATTATTCATTACTGAATTTCAGTTTGTTCATATGTCAGTTTGTTGACATATGCAGCATCCAACACATCACCTGGATTGTGAGACTTTCCTGAGCCCTGATGTGCCCTGGAAGGTAGGGAGTCATGCCATTGATTTGCATGGGAGTTGGATGAGTCCATTAGAAGACAGCAGGTCTATAAATGATTGTTTTCAGAGTGCACATAAATTGTTTTACCAAAAAGGTTGTATTTCTTTTCTGCTTTATTTACTGAAATATATAACTATAATTTAATCCCTATTTCGATATTTAAAAGTATTTTTTTTTTAAGAATCTTGCAATCCTATTATTCCCTCTTGCCAAGGATCTCAAAGCTTTGCACATGCTGATAAATGATGTTTCACAATACCTTTGTAAAGTTAGAGAGATTTCCCCTGCGAGAACAAATTGAAGAGCAGGAAAGGTATGTGACATTTCATAAGCACTTCTTCCAGTTTACAGGTAATAGAATCACAGGAGAGGTTAAGCCCAGACCAGTTATTTTCAGGATTGCAAAATACTAAAGTGAATGCTTCCTTTAACATTTTGCTGAAAAGAATCATTTAGATGACAAAGTTACTACATCCTTCAGGCAGAAAAAAATTCACAAAAACAATACTTCAGATTTGTACCGTTAGGGAGCTGGCAGTAAACATGTTCTATCATGGACATAATCAAGTAATGTCAACAGTACTTAACAGAGCGTGCTGATCTGGGGTGTGTTCTGGAAAATACTAGTTCCAGACAAAATTTTTGGCAGCTTGGGGTAATCATCATATATTTTGTACTGCTTGAGAATAATCTGTATTCTTATATCTAGGCCAGCAGCACTCTTTAGCTATAAGAAAAAACAACAACAAACATTGAGATTCAGTGAAGTGATGCATTTATGTGAAAATTGAAGTGGTATGTCAGACTTTTTTCTTTGCAATATAACAACAGCTTTTTTTTTTTAGTATGAAGTATGCTTTTTATAAATGTATTCATCTCTGAAAAGGCAATCTGTCAATCACTATGGGATTCAGTATTGGAAAGATTATTTTATTTAACCTTGTAAAATTTATTTGTGTATTAATTAAATAGTTAAGCAATCATGTATAAAATCAGAAGATTGAAGTATGTCACCAAGATACAATGGCTACATAATATAAGCAATTGTTATCTCATCTTATTTATGTGAATAATGACAAAAAAAAGAAGTTGGGAAGGGGGGATTAGTTTTTAGCTGGATGGCTTCCCTGGACTGATTCATCACACAGCCACATGAATGCTAATCTGAGGAAAAAAAAAAAAAAAGGAAGGGCTGTCTCCTTTCAGGAGCAGCTCCAAGTTAAGCCACATTACATTGGCTGTGGAAATAAGATTTCTCTAAGAAAGTAAGATTTTCATAAGAAATGATAACTAGGCTCCATGGGATTCAAGTGTCCAAAACCCCCTCATCAGTCACCAATTTTCTACAAAATGATGCCACAGATCCCTCAGTGAGGTGAAATTATTTTGAAATGCACTATTTAGCAGTAGATGCTAATATAATGAGCAAGCAAGCAAAATCTTACGGCCTTAAGTGCCACCCTCTACTGTAGTGCTTGAACAACTTATAATCTTTAGGGTATTTCCTCTACCTGTGGCAATCCAGAATTGGGAAGAGATATTGTACTCATTTTAAAGCTCTAACTGTAATACAGACTTCAACTAGGGCACTAACTGAGCACCTACTGAAGTAAATAGTAAGTGCCAGCTTTATTTCAATGGTGCATAGCCATCCTTAGGTTAGTTTCCTAAATTTACCTAGAAGTTTATCAGAACAGGAAGCTGAAATGAGCTTATCCAAAATTGCCAGTTTATATATTAATCAGTGTTTTTTTCTCCCAGGGTTATACTCCCCCTAAATTTTAACCTTACAAAACACGTTAGGATTTTTAGGCTTCTCGAAACACACTGAGATGTACAGACAGACTGACCAGAATCTATCAGGAGTAGGGAGGCTTGTGTCGTATTTCTAGAGTAGCTTTGCCTTGACAGGACAAACATGAGGCAAGCAGCAGAGGGCAATGCAACACACACACCAACTGGGATAGGAAAGCTCAGATAAATAACATTGACTCATAACTCTTGGTCTGAGTGAGTGGAAGGGAAGATCTGCTTTTATAAAGAATGCACAGCCAATTTAACAATAGTTGTTCAACTACAGATTTCCTGTTTGCTTTTCACACCTACAGGGAGCTCACGGCAGACCAAAAGTAACATTACTGCAAAACATGACCTTTGCTCCAGGTAGAGAAGACAGAATTCAGAAAATGCAAACATATTTTAAATAATTTCAAAAATGTCTTTACATGTGTGTTACTTGTACAAATACAGTTTATTTTATCTTTCAGCTGTTCACTCAAATATTCCTTGAACTCTGAAGATGTTTTTTGCATAAATGAATGCAAATTACTGACGTTTCATGTTCCAAGTGTCCAGCTTGGGGCAAGTAGACCTTGCTTATTGGAAGGGTAGAAATATTTCACATTTCTAAAAATCAGTGTGACTACATGGAACTACTTTGAGGTTCATTTTCTTTGAATATATTTTCAAATTTAAAGACATAATTACTCTTCTATTGCTACTAAGCAATTGATCTTTAGGGATAATTTTACAGATGTAAGGCCAGTTATGGTCAACCATGTTCCAGGAAGGATAGACACTAGGCTCCTGCCACCTTGTGTTGCCCACAGAATTGACATATGGTGACTTTGCTACCTGGAAATACCAGCAGTTATTCCGTAATTGCTCTCTTAGTTTTTGCAAAAGCCTCATCTCCCCTCGTCACTGGCTGATACTGGCCTTCCTCAGTGATGTTGAATGCACACTGATTTGTCAATGAACAGCAGACTTACCTAGGCCTCAAGGCCTTGGACAACTTCTGAGAGGATGTGCTTCTGCACACCCTTTCCCACCCCCGTAATACAGTCTATAGACAGATGACACAACTGCGCAGGGATACTTTTATGTTTATGTAAATAATTAGTTAAAGTCTCCTTTCTGAGAGTCAGTAGCATGAAAGAATACTAAAAGCAAGCAGAAAATTAAATGAATATAGCACGACAAAAAAAGGGATTACCAAGGGATGATTTTTCAAGACAAACTGGTTAGAAAGGTATAGTCTTTTTGTTCCAGAGCAACTTGTGCTTATTCACAAAAGCACAATCCAGACCTTAAAACTGGCTGAAAACTGACAAAATTGGTAGTTCTGGCAGTGGAAGATTTTGAGAAGAAAAAGTTGTTTTTCATATTCCTACTAAGAGGTCATTTAATTTTTGAATTAAAAAAATGGATGCTTTTATGAAGTTCTGATCAAAAAAAAAAAATCATCCTTGCCCTAATTGCACTGCTGCTTAAATGGATGGCCAGAATGCATTTAGGAATCTGATCAATAAATGTTTATAATTCAGGAAAGCATTTGTTGCTGATCCAAGATTACCTTATCTTTGGTGACAAAAAAACCCTGCATTTTAAAAATGATTCTGCCTCCTGGAACTTCAAAGAATTTCTTCCTGCCTGTGACTAATACTAGCTAAAACACATGCAAAGGTGTTCTTCTATCACTAACAGCAAATAATCCAAAGACAGTTCTAACATGAAATGTCTTGCCTGATTCAACAAGAATAACAAAAAAACCCCACATTACTCCATATGCAGTCCAGATAATGGGGTTTCTTTGTCTATAGAGTCTAGATGGGAAGATTCAAAAGAAAGTAAGAGCGTCACATAGTTTTATGCTATGCCCCATGTTTGTCAAAGAAATAGAACATAAACCACAATTGCTTATGGATGTAGCTCTAGTTCATGACAGTTTGTTTACATTTTGCAAAAGCATTGAGCTATTTATAAACACATCTGGTTTAAGTAATTGCCTTTATAGTATTTTATACATTTAAAATAAGGATTTTGCTTTTCTTCACAATGCAGATGACATATTATGCAGAATGAAAATTAAATGATAGTAAAGACATTTGCATAAACAAACTGCTAGAACACAATACCTGCTCCAGATACTGTAGTTTCCTACATTGCCACTTGCTGCACCAACAGATACATAGACCAGAAAGCTCCTTAGCCAAGCAGATGAAACCACGCCAGCTCCTGTGGTGCTGGCTGCAGCCAGTTGTGCTGCAGGAGGGTGAGGTACTCAAGTGCTGCAGAAATCCAAAATGCTCCTAACACACGCACACACACCCCTAAGCCCACAGAATGATTCCTTTCCCCACTCTTCCCAGCTTCAGTGCAAGAGAGCTTAACTGTACCTGGCCTTTACATGGATGAAGGTTCTCCATTTCTTCTCTGCTCACTTCTGTGCGCGCAAGTGCCAAGCACAACCTGGGGCCAAACAAAGGTGTCAGATGTGGACAGCCGTCAGTCCAGCCACATTGCAGCAAAGTGCTCTGAGAATGCTCTGTGCTGAAATAAATAAATAAATAGATAAATAGATTGCACTTGGTATAAACAGGCTGGGTCTTCCTTCCTCTCCTTTCAAGAAATGAACCACCAGTAAAATAGAGATGACTCACTGAAGGAATTCAAAGCATGCTTTCTGTTTCAGGTAGCACTCTGCAGTAGCCTTACAGGCTCTAAAGGAGGAGAAACCTAGGCTACATTTTAACATCCATTGCCACAACACTGAGTCAAAACTGCCTGTAAATGCATAGGGATTTTTAAAGGAAAAATAAAGTTGTCCTCATATCTTACTAACATAGAGAAAGTGTATAAATAGTTGCACATGGCAGATAATTAGTTTGTGTCAACACAGTATTGTACTTGCAAGCATCTGGATATCAACTGCTTAACATGAGAGAGCAACTGAGCAATTGTTTGCAAAATACTACGCACTGCTTACAAAGTAAGAACTGTGTCACACGAAAGGTATGTGCAGCACTCTGGGCAGCGCTATTTAAACCTTCCACGCAAAAAGCGTGCCCAGGGCAAGAATTTATTAAACAACCCCAAGACTATTTGAAAAGAAGGGACTTGTTATGTCCTTTTAATTGACCCTGCAGTTCCTGGCTTTGTGCTCTGAGGTCTCACTGAGGGAGCTCACTGCCTAGCAGAGAGCCTGGTCAAAACCTTCAGCCCAGGCTGAGCTGCATTTAGTCCTGGCACGGGGAGGACAAAGCTATATGCCACATTTTAAAAACACAGGGACAAGCTCTCCCCACTTCCCCAGCAGCCCTCCAAGCAACTTTCTCACCACACTGTCTGGCTTCAAAGGCTTTTTCTGGCCTATTCCCCSCCCCCCCAGTCCTTTTTGCCAGCAAGCACCAAAGGATGAGTGGGGGCAGCTGGGCTGTAGACTTCCCCTACTCCTCAGGAGCCTACAACCATACCTGATGAAGGAGGGTTTTGGCTAACTCTCTATCAAAAAGCAAATGTGAAGAGAGCTAGGAGTCAGAAATCAGCCTATTAGCAAGAGCAAAATCCTCCTCAACGCAGGGTCTCCCTAAAAGCCTGAATCAGTTCTCATAAACACTAACAGCATGCGGGCTGTGATCTTGCATGCAAGAAACTAAAGAAACACCAAGGTAAAGCTCAGGAGTTTTTTGTTTGTCAAGATACTCAGCTCCAACTTTCAGCTTCACACTATTCACAGAATTCCCACTCCTCTCTTTCGCTTCCAGTTTATTATAGGCAAACAGTAACCTCATCTCATATACTTGACTATTTGTGGGGTTTTTTTGAATTATGTATTTGTCCAGAAGGATTAATTCTACAAAGATGTGTAGATGGCTGTTCCTCTTCAAGGAAAAAATTGTAGCTAACTGGAGTTTTATTTAATTTAATTTTTTAAATTTTAAAGGACTAGCAGGTCTGTTTGCATAAGGACTTTTCTATTGCTCTGAGCCTAAAGACTATGTTATAGTAAGTGTTCAACCAAGAGATCATTCTGACAGAAACCAACAACAACCTACATGCAAAAATGGATAAATTCTACAAAATATGCTTTGTGCACTATCTATGCAATTCTGTTAGAGACTTACATGTTGCCCAATTTTCTGCACACTTGTAGCTTTCACAGTCTTTCACTGGAGTATTTTGCATTGCAGAGAACAGCTTGCTTCTCTGTTTTTGTGTTGCTTAATCCAGACCCTCACCAGTACATTCAGGAAATATGAGATATTGAATTCTTTTGTTCTGCACAGCAGCAAGTCTATCTTCTATTCAGATATAAACACAGTGTTTCCTCAATTCCTTCTTATCCCATCAAAAAAAAAAAAAAAGAATTGAGCTACACAAAAGACTATAAAGATTTTCTTTTTTTAAATATGTCTCTCTTACCCAACTGCTGCCCTCCTTTAGGGTGATTTTCTTCTCAGATTTCTGCATTTTCTACCAGCCTGTTCTGTCTTAAGAAAGAAATCACAGGCCCCAAGTTGCTCCTCCGATACATCAGAAATACTTTGCAAAAATGAATATTTCAAAGTTAAGTGTTATTCAATGCTTTTTTTTCCACTCTGTGTACATTATTTTAAATGGAAAAATAAGCCTTTGGTGTTCCATCACTTAAAAGAAACTGAAAAAATATTTTTGCATTGAAGAATTTTGCACTTCACTAATACACAAAAAAAAGTTGAAAACATATATATCAAAAGGAGTGGACCATACATGTAAAGCCATGTAACTCTCCTCAAATAATTCAAAAAAATTTTCATTCATTGAAAATGGCAGAGTAAATATAAGTTGATCCTGGATATTATTCCCATGTTAAACAGTGCCTCCTATCTTGCAATTTTCATGAGATTATTTTGTTTTGTACTCCAACTCTCATATAAATGCACAGACACTTCTTTCTCTTTTCTACATACTAATCACGTGCATCCAGTTACATGTTATTACTACTTCTCTTCAAGTTCTCATGTATCACTACATTTTAGTCATCCTGCAAACCGAGTTTAAGTGTTAAAATCCCAATCACATCAAAATCAATGCTCTTGACTTCCATATGGCCAAATTTCTTTCCAAGTCTTACCACTTCAGAGACTGATTTTGGAGATGAGTCCTTTGGATATCTTTCACAGAAGAATGACAGACATTATTGTATTATTCTACCCAGATACCTGTCCCATATTGTAATGAAGCTGTGTTTGAATGACAGTACCCCTATACTGCTGTTATTTGGGAAGTACAGAGAAATGTAAGGAAGGTTTATTCTAGCTCAGATCCTATTAACAGTGTAGACTCTGGCAGTATAGGCTACAAAAGTTGCTTAGTAAAATAAGCACTTTTAAGATAGCGGAGTGGGTGCATGGAAGGAGGTAGCTTCAGATAACCATGGTTTTAGTGCTGACAGTACTCATGCTGCTTAGTTAAAGTAATTCAGGTTTGTATACAGATTATACCATCCTGGCTGTATCAAGATGAAACTCCCTAAAAATTGTATGATGCTCACAGTGGGAATCCAAACTCTGGCCTGTGCTCCACAATCTCCCTCCTATACCTGTTACCTGATGGTCTACATAGAAGAAAATTAGTACATTTTCAATTCAAAAAAATGGGATTTTCTATATGTATTAGTTTTGGAATGATCCTGAAGTATTATAAGATCATGGAAGCACTATTAGCATAATATATTTATACAAGGACAATGTATATTTAATCAGTACTTAATGGTGATATAATAATAGGTTTCCCCATAGAGAATGACAATATGATTTTCAACCTCCTGAATTAATAATCTTGCAAAATACTGAAGACCATTATTTCATTTCATTCACGTGCAAAAAGAAGAAATCTTTTTCTGTGCAAGTAAGGAAAGCTATAAAACAAATCAAAGATGTGGGCAGACAGTACAGAGAACTAATTAACTCAAGGAGAGTAACCCAGGAAAATTAATGTTGAGTTGGAGGTAGTTCAAAGACTTCAAGGGTAACAGTTTAAAATGCAGCATTTATGGCCTTAAGTAGTTAAGACCTTGTGAATGACTACATTCTTCTCAGAAGGCAAGAACATCAAAGGCAAGAGGAATAAGGATAAATCTGTGTGCACAAAATGATAGGAAATAGAAAGAAAAGAGCTTTCAGTGTATTCACTGAAGGACAAGATCCGTTAGGATCCGCAAAGTCTGCTCAAGAAATAATGACCACTACCACTGCAGTATGAATGGGGCCATGGATACAGGGAGATTGTCAAAGGAGCACATGCAGAAGGTAGGTATGCTGCCTTCTCCTTTAGGCGAGGAGCCTAGTGACTGCTCCGTTGTGGCAGATTCTTATATCTGCAGTGTCCGCCACATATGGCAAGTAGCTCTTCTTATAGTGTTGCTAAATTCAGGATTCATTAATCAGAAACAGAGAAGAAAGACCATTCTGAGTCACTGATGTAAAGTGGCAATGAAAAACAAATGTGATCCTAGGATATATGAGGAAGCTTTTGCTGTAGAAAGCAAGCTTTAATATCTTTATATAAAATGCTTGTGTGACCCTGTCAGGAATAATAAGGATCAGTTCTTAAATCGGTGTTTGGGAAGGAGGAATTAAAACTTGGAATGTGTGCCCAAAAGGGGCATTGAAATGGGTCTGCCTATACTGCAGAAGAAAGAGGAGAGCCTTGTTGTGCCTAGTATAATAAAGGCTGAAGAAGGAGGGGAGAAAAGAGAAAGGAAGCTAAGATAAGGTGTCATTAAAAAAAAAAAGGTAAAGAAGAGAGATTTCAGTTGAAGAACAAGAGAAGGAGTGGGTATCCACAGGTCCTGAATACCTTTAGTCTTGAAATTAGAAGGCTTATAGCAAAGTACAGCAGCTGCAACAGGAGACTGATTGAGACAAACACAACAGTTGGTAAGAAAAGTGAACAAAGCAGTCTGAACAGAGATCTCCCTTCCCTGGGTGTTTGCTACTTTATAAGATGTTTCTCATTCTTTGTTTAAACTTTAAAAGGCTTGTTTTTGTCCCAATCTAATATAAAAATCATTTCCTGCCCAGCGCTGCTTGCACAAAACGTGGGAAGTGTTATATTATGTTGCAAAGAACACAAACAGCTCCAAAACAAAAACAAGCTCAAAACCTCAATTCTGAAATGCTAGCAGAGCCTAACAGAAGTTTTAATTCGGGTGACTCACGCCTCATTTTTCCTCAATAGCCTGGATTCCACCTCACATGATGCAACCAGTTTCATCTGTTGCCTCAGAGAAGCACTGTATCATTGATAATAAAATGCAGCTTGGGAACTATCAAAGCCTTCTGAAATTAGGCGAATGTAACCATGAGGCTTTTCAACCATCTCAATGAACTGCAAGAATTTCAGGAGAGGAGTATTAGGACAGTCCAAGGAATGAAGAGATTTTCCTACCAAGTAAAACTGAAAAATATTTTTATTGTTTAACCTAGGAAAACAGAACTGGAGAGGGGAGTAAACAAGGAAATGGAAGAGCTATTTTAGAACTATTAAAGAAGAGGAGATATTTTAGAGCTATTGAAGCTAAAGGATAACGTTGGCATAGGAACAACTGGGCATATACTAGTTTTTAGATAAATGAGGCTGGAAATTCAGTAAGGATTCTGAACCATTAGTGTAGTCATGTTCTAGAGCAGCCTTCATCTTTAAGAACTGAAGTGGGGTAAAAAGGCTCACCAAGCTACTTGTAAATTGGAGTGTGATAAATCTGTGAAGAGAATTATTGTATTTGGATACCTGCAACAGAAGAGGACTGGAGTCCCAAAAGTCGCTTTTAGTCCCAAATTATAAAGTTTCATAGGAAGTTTTCAACTGAAAAAATGGATCGTTTCCAAGCTGAATAGAATACTTTGAAGTGTGACAGGTAGAAGACCTGGTAGTTGAAAAAAGGAGGCTGATAAACTTGCAAGCATTACATCTGTCTTTGCTATCCTCTCATAAAGGTGTGTATGGATTAATTCAACAACATGAAAATTATCTTAAATAGTTTTTAGGTAAAACATAATCAGAGACTCTAAAAACACCATTTGTTAGAAGAGAACAGGTACTACAAATGCTGTGACTTGAAAAGCTCATATCAACATTGAAGAACAGCTGATATTCATGACAGTATTAGCACAATCATTTTGCTTCAATGGAAGCTATCAATTGATCAATGGTAATGCTGGATTACAATAGTCTGCACATTCATTTATCTTTTAATCAAACAATAACTTTGTATATACTTGTTTAATTAAGCATGAATTTGAAAAAATAAGTGAATATGAAAGTCCTGCTTCGTCATCTTTAACAGTATGGTCTACTGAAAGAGAGCGCTGACTGGGAAAGCTTTAGGGAGGAATAAAGTGTTTTGCCTCCCTTAGTGAGATCTTGAAAGTTCCAGCTCTATTGCTTGGTGGTAGAAGAAAAACAAATGCTAATTAATTATAGCGGTAGTGTTATATGAACTCAGAACAAAACTGAGGAGCACACCTCATCATAAGAACCTACAGACACTTTTTATAAATGTCAGTCTTTGCCAACAGTGACAACTTCTGTTACACAAATATTTAAATACCACCTCTGTCCAGTTCAAATCTTGGCAACAGCAGACAATTGTATTTTGGTAGAACAAATAATTTATATGCACTCTGCCTCAAACATACACTTGATGCCTGCCCTTTTTTAAGCAGCCTCACTCTGTCAGCTAGTTGTAGTTAGGAAAAAGATATCATTTCAGAATCTGTTTAATAAGTATTTTCATTAAGCTAAACACTATGTTAGAGTTTTTTAATCTTGAATGACTTGTTCTTTAAATATATGTTAACTGGTTGAGACAAATTCTACCTTCTTCCAAAAGACATAGGGAACAGAGTACAGCTCACTGCTGTGTTTCATAAGCCCTTAATGCTCAACATGTACCCAGGGACATCGCAGTTGTACATTTTCTGAACAAATGTGTTCTGAATGTCTCGAAAGGGTAAAATAACTAGCATTTACATAAATCAGAAGTTAAGTGTATGGGCTTTCTCAAGTGTCATAAAAATACTTGCAGGGGTGAAGATCAAGTCTGGAAATTTTCTTCCAAACAGGAGAGTATTTTTATGAAAGTGCTAAAGTATTTTTAATACAATATTTTTATTAACATAACATCTTATTACACTTTTATTGTATATTATGAATTACTGTTTCTACAACATCACTACAATTTTTTAAAAAATGCTATTCCCTCAAATTTATACTTTCTCCATCACAAGGAGTGAAACATGAGGGGTTTTTTTTAATGTATAGATACACTATGGACAAGATAAAAACTTGATTGATTAGACCTAGCTTTGATTAAGCAGATATGCATTGTTCATCTCTATCTCAAAAGAGATCAAGAAAATAAAAAATGAATGAAAAAGGTTAGCTAAGTCATTTAAGAATTAATGTGATTAAAATCCATACCTCTTTTACTATACCCAGACCTTTCAAGAGCAAATGGCAAATATATTCCAACCACTGGCAAGCGAAGAATAGATAATAAATCTCAGAGAAATGAGAAAGGTTAATGGAAGACCATAATAAGGAAAGAAAATTATCTCACCAATTCAATTAGGAACTTTGATATCTAAGGCTAAAAGTAGAAACCAGAGGTTCAAAGATACCTGGACATAGAATTCTGTGTCATTAAAACAAGAAAATTGAGAGCAGAAAAGCCTTTTAGTAGAGATGAAGCTGCTATAGAGAGGTGGAAGAGGGGCAGAAATGTTCACTCCTTTGAAAAAGGGTGTTTACTAGCTGGGTTAGATGCTGTTGTTTTGCTGTATCAAAACTGGGTTTAACATTTATGATTTCCCACAGTGTGATCATGTGACCAAAGATCCATTCTCAATGTTCAGGAATCCTCCCTGCCCCTCCTATCTTAAGAGGGGACATATTTTCCAATTTAAATCTAGAACTTTCTTTCAGACCTTTGTTAGTTAAAATGCTTTATGATAGGAAGACTAACTATAGAGAACCAAACAGTTTCCTATGACTTCGGGGTGTTATTTGTATGAGATGCAGTTAACTGAGTAGCTTGCAACCTACTATCAACTTGCTTCCAATTCCTCATCCAGAATTAAATTCCAGAAATAGTATGCTTAAAACATCACCCTCTGATGTTATAAAACATAGTACTATTATTTTAAAGAAGTAGTGATAATAAAGATGTTGTCTACCTTGACTTCAGCAAGGCTTTTGACACTGTCTCCCATAACATCCTCATAGACAAGCTCAGGAAGTGTGGGCTRGMTGAGTGGACAGTGAGGTGGATTGAGAACTGGCTGAATGGCAGAGCTCAGAGGGTTGTGGGCGCAGAGTCTAGTTGGAGGCCTGTAGCTAGCGGTGTCCCCCAGGGGTCAGTACTGGGTCCAGTCYTGTTCRGCTTCTTCATCAATGACCTGGATGAAGGGACAGAGTGCACCCTCAGCAAGTTTGCTGATGATACAAAACTGGGAGGAGTGGCTGATACACCAGAGGGCTGTGCTGCCATTCAGAGAGACCTGGACAGGCTGGAGAGGTGGGCGGAGAGGAACCTCATGAAGGTCAGCAAAGGCAAGTGCAGGGTCCTGCACCTAGGGAGGAACAACCCCATGCACCAGGACAGGTTGGGGGTTGACCTGCTGGAAAGCAGCTCTGCGGAGAAGGACCTGGGAGTGCTGGTGGACACCAAGTTAAGCATGAGGCAGCAATGTGTCCTTGTGGCCAAGAAGGTCAATGGTATCCTGGGGTGCATCAGGAAGAGTGTTGCCAGCAGGTCGAGGGAGGTGATCCTCCCCCTCTACTCAGCCCTGGTGAGGCCCCATCTGGAGTACTGTGTCCAGTTCTGGGCTCCCCAGTACAAGAGAGATACGGAACTACTGGAGAGAGTCCAGCGAAGGGCTACGAAGATGATTAGGGGACTGGAGCATCTCTCTTATGAGGAAAGRCTGAGAGAGYTGGGCCTGTTTAGCCTRGAGAAGAGAAGGCTGAGAGGAGATCTTATCAACGTGTACAAGTATCTTAAGGGAGGGTGTTGAGAGGATGGGACCAGACTCTTTTCAGTGGTGCCGAGCGACAGGACGCGAGGCAACGGGCACAAACTGAAACACAGACAATTCCATCCGAACATGAGGAAAAACTTCTTCACTGTGAGGGTGACAGAGCACTGGAACAGGTTGCCCAGAGAGGTTGTGGAGTCTCCTTCTCTGGAGATATTCAAAACGCGCCTGGATGCGATCCTGTGCAACGTGCTCTAGGTGACCCTGCTTGAGCAGGGGGGTTGGACTAGATGATCTCCAGAGGTCCCTTCCAACCTCAACCATTCTGTGATTCTGTGATAAATTTATTAGGGTGTTCGTGAAGCTTGGGGTCAGAATATGCGCCTTTCTGCAGCAAAAAAAAAATAAGTATCAGGAACAAATACTGAGCTCAAGAAGTAGTTGTTCTCACACTCAGCCAGAAGAGGGAGCTGCTAAAGTCTGAGTGAGTCATGTTCTGCCCAGCAGCTCTGTTAGTTATGCTGAAGGGGCACCTCCAGGCCAGTGCTTCTGCCTGTTAAATGCTTTTGCTTCTGATACTAAACTGCAGCATGAAAGCTATCCACCTGGAAACTTAGTTAAGTGCACAAACTTCCAGAAAAATTGCACACACTCCAAAAAATACTGCCTTTTCCTCCTAACAGATAAAGAAATTTGTTTAGATTTAAAACAATAAAGACATTTTCTAAGACAAAGGAATTAACTATGCAGCAATTACAATACAATTCAATCTCAGCAGTATTCAGGTAGCTCGTAGATAGGCTGATGAAGGTAGTCAGCCAGTTGCCAGCCTTCCTCTGCCTCTGCCTCTGCCTCTCTTACCCATCAGGCAGGCCTTTGGTCCTCTCTAAAAATTCCCTGTTTAACAAATGCAGACTGGACTGTTAGTTCTTCTGATACCTCTAAAAACAGAATGTTCACCTTTCCAGGCTGTACACCTTTGTGTTTCTGATAAAAGGTCAGATTTTCCAAATAAAGCCTTGATATATATGCTTTAATCATCCTTCTGTCCCTCCTTTTATTTAATAACCTAATGCAGTTTGGTTTCAACTTTTTTTGATTTGCAAACCTCTAAAATTTCCCAGTGGAGATTCACAGTGAATGTAAGCCTACTAACACAGTACTTTTCTTAGTTCCATTTCTCAGACCCTTGGGGGAGGAATCCATAGACTTTACAAATTAAAAACCACTGTATTGTCCAAGCCATATCTTGACTTCAACCAACCGGTGAATGTAGTCTGTAGCTCTAATTGCACAGTCTGATTTCACAGGTCTGCTTGGAGGCAGAAGGACATAATTCCCATTTAAACAGCATGAAATTGGTGAGGATTGGGTTACCTACATTGAACAGAATTGTCTATTTCCTCATCAGAGCTTTGTCAATGCAGATTTATTTTAAAGGGATATGCCTGTTTCAAAATTCTTTGCTCAGTCAGCTCCTAGTAGGAAAGACAACAGATATTGACAAATTCAAGAAATCAGGTTAATTTGGTACACTTTCTCTAGGGTGAGATGAATACTCTTCTGGAGAGCAAAGCCCCCCTCTGCACGTGCAGTTGTCACCTCAGATACGGAGTCTGGGAGAAAAATGGGCCCGTCATGGTCCAACCCGTCCCTTTACTCACTGCTGTGGTTGGTGTGTGCAGAGCCACCAGGTTTGGGCTACACTGTGTAGGTGGACCATTGAGGCTGCATCTGAACCAAGACTAAAGTGGAATCTAGACTCCATGTTAAATACCTCAATGCACAGGGTATGCAGAAAGACAGAGAACTCGGGCAAGATCCAAAACAGCCACCTGGTAATTATACCCTTGAATTTTCTCCTGAGCATAGTTGCTTACAACTTCTTTAAAAATCATTCTGTAATCTGTTTTTAGAAAATATGAAGGCACTTGTCTTTTGCACAATAGGCAGATATTTGTCTGACAAAGGCATTCTGACTCACCTCTCCCATGACGGCACACCAGTCACTATGCTCTTTCTATGTGACACTAGAGAAACTTATCTATCACTGTACAACAACAAGAAAAAAAATATTCCCACTGTAGGATCCCTTGCTGTTATGTAAAAACAGAAGAAATGACTGAATGGGGACGGAGGTCATGAGAAGGTCTCTGAGTGTCAGGATCAGGATAAGCTGGGAAATCAACCTGGAGAAATGTGCACAGATTGTCTCCAGAAGATATGTGTTCTGCAGGAAAAATTTTAAAATAACAAAAGAAAGTTTTAATTCCCTGTAATACTCATTCACATTCCTGAAGAGATCCCTTTTTTAAAAAATAAAGATTAGAAAAGTTAGGTAACTCAGTCAGTGCACTATCTCACATTAATATATACTGTAAAATAAAGCCATTTATGCTTGAAATTCTTGTGCCATTGGGAAATATTGTTCTTTTACTATTGCCAAAATTGTGCACCCAAGTCACACAAAACATTTTTGGAGAAAAAATGCAAAGTCCAATGGCTTATGCAACATGACACAGGAGAGTATTGCATGAAAATGCAAGCTGTGCTTTGCAGAGGTGATTGCAAAGTAAGCACTAGTCTTTAAAACTAGTTCACTAGAGTATTTAAAAGAGCCATTAACTTAACTTCTCATTCTCATGTAAGACTTTCATAAAAACTCATTTTAGAATATAAAGCAAATGTCTCCCCAGCTATTTCAACCAAATTTAATCCCTTGTTAATTTAATACATTAAGTTAAGCTGCTGTGCATATGATTTTATGTAAAGTTTTAATACACCTAATAAGGTTGAACTGGTGTGTTAAATAATCTGTCTTTAAAATCAGTATGAAGAGACAGACTAAGCAATTGCTGTGTTCAGATTGCTCAGACCTTGTATATATGATCCTGTTATTAACCTCCATTTTTTTTATGGTGCATTTGTGATATAGCTTTTGGGGGGGAGGGGAGGGGAGGGGAGGGGAAGGGAGGGGAGAAATAAGCTTTTTTTAAAATAAGTGTTCCAACCCAAATAAAGGATTAAACTAATTTAGACAGATAAAATGCAATGAATTTGTAGAAGACATTTTTAAAACTCTTAAATTTTATCAAACCAGGGACACAAAAATATCAGATCCTATTTGAAACCAACTATATTACTAAACTGTGTTCATCTGAGGCCTTTCTCAATATTTAAAGGTCACTTTACTATTCATTCATTTAAGTAGAATGAAAAGTCGTTTAGTAAATTCAGCCATCATGGCCCAGCAAAAATCTTCTATCTCTTAGGCTTCAAGAGAAATAACAGTTGTTCCATCTCAGGGGTATCTTTGCTAGCGAGCTCTTGTGAAATGGACTGCACATTTCAGCTACTGTACATAATATTTACTTCCAGACTACAAGCGCCACTGAACAAATAAATCACTGCTTTTTGTACAGACATCATAGTTACTATACAGGTTAGAGAAATCTGAGTTACATTTCAAATAATGTCAGGGTTATTTTCCCCACTACTATTCAAGATATTTAGAAGAAAACTTCTGATAATCTCATATTAAGATTTTAATTGACACTTCCCAATAGATTCAACTGAGTCATTAAATGTCTGGTAACAGGACAGGGGAGGGAAGGGAATTCATTTGAATGAGCAGAAGTGTATCCTTTTTCAACTATAGCACCTGCTCTATGAAGTATATCAGCAGCTCTCTCATTGTCCTTGTCCTACTCAGAAGTCACTGTCCTTTCCCTAAAAGACAATATTAGCTTCAGCTCCAGCAAGGAGATGGAAACATAGGAGTGTAGAATTACTGACAATAACTATAGCTTCTTGGCTTGAGAGAAACTACTGTATCTTGGAAAGGAAGAAAGAAATTTCTGGTAAAACATTTGATTTAAGTGGATCCCAGTGCTTAGGGATCCTACAGAATTCACTAGACATTGTAGTGGTTGTTCAAAACCTTTAAAAAAAAAATCAAGCCACTAACTGATTACAGTGTTTCTTCAAATGTATTTCAGACAGCTCTGACATAGGGCAAGCTATGCAGAAGCATAAATTTATGGTTGAGGTGGTATTTTCAGCTGATATGTTTTGCCAGATACTTTGAAGTATTGCAAAGCTTTTCTTTTCCTCCTGAAAAAATATTTATCTTTCTTTTAACTACTAGCACATGAGAAAAAAAATTACTTCAATGCTTTAAAAATTTAATTTAAGCTGTTAACAGAATCAGAAGAGCTATGTCACCTACTTTGAGCCTGTATCTTCGTTGCACTTAGTTACTGTTAAAGCCTAAACAGATGTGGAACATGCTCTCATTAATTCAGTGCTCAGATCTGGTGACCATTAGGAACTCCCTCTCATCAGGGATATGTGCTTTAGCATCTTAAAGAAAAAGGATAACCAAATGACTTGCAAACAAATAAGAACCATTGCTGTCCTATCACATATCTATCAAGCAGCTTTGATTTTATCCATTTTAAATGAACATCCTCTTAACATGGACAATACAATCATTTCTGACCTCTAGATTCTTCTCAAGTTTTTTGTTACCCTTTCACTTTTGCACGGGCAGTAGTATAGCAAGCATTACAGTTTTCATGATGACATTTAGTGTTTGAACATCACTGCACTGTGCACTCCAGGGAGATATTGCTTCCCACAAATAATGTGGCTATAGGGGTACCAGGAGGACCTAGGAAGTTAATCTGTAATATTATCCACTGAAAAGAGCCATTTTTAAATGAACAGATAGAGAGTACATCAGAAAATTGCTGGTCACCCAAATTCACACTTTCAAAATAGCACTTAGGGACTGATTTGGGATAATCTGGTGATTCACTCCGCAAAGGGCTGAAGGAAAAATTTCCCCCCTGTTGATAATGATAAGCAAGAATGAGGTTTCTTATTACTGCTGATGCACCTGCTGAAATTACTGCTCAAGTACTTTCAGCTATTGCTATTTTTCCGTCTGCTGTAATTAAAGTAACATCAGAGGAACCCTGCCTTCTGCTATGTCTCAATTAAACCAAAGTCAGCTTCTCCCTGTAATACTATCCAGGTGGTTTGCAAAAAGAAAGAAGAGGCAGCATATTAACTTTAATACTCTTTGAAAGCTTTCAGCTCCCTCACTATTTAATGGTGCCTTTATCTCAGAGAACTGCACTTCTAAAGACTGAGGCAGGCCCAGATGTTTTTAGTTTTTCCAGGATCATGTCCTCATTACTAACCTAACTGAGGTAGGTAGGTAGTGCTGAACAAGCACAAAGGTACCTGATGTGCAAAGAGGTGTCAGAATGTGACAACCCAACCGTTTATTCAGCACTGACGCAGATAAAACTCCCATTTCTTTCAATAGGTGCTTTGACTGAAGAAGGCTAAGCACTGAAACAAACTTCACGGTCTGATTCCAGACTTCAGCCAGATTTACAGACCTGATAGTAATTGTTATTTGAATGCSAAGATCAGGAGGATTAACTAACTGTTGAGCAACAGTCTCTTTCTCTGCATACATTAATTGGGCTTGGCTGTGAGTTGAGTGACATGCTCATCCAAAACCCCAGCCTCTTCATGGATGGACAAGTGAGACCTTGCACCTGCGTGGGCAGGACCTGCTCACATCAGTCCCAAGACACAGGGAAGGGACTTCACTCTATTCCCGCACACTGAACGAAGTAGTTGACTCACCAGTTGGAGTATGAAGGCTGGATTATTGCTTGATTATTGACCAATAATTGATCTCAGAGCTTGGCCCTCTTTTTTAGCAATACAGAGACATGCTAGGACTACTGTGGTACAACCCCCTGCACAGGACTATGGTGGAAGTTACAGCCTCCAAACGCCTACCTTTCTGTAACAGGGAAGTGAGCCATCCACTCATACAGTCACCCTGCTCTTTTATAACTCATCTGCCGTGGATGGCACAGAACTACCTCTTTTTTCCCAAACTGTTCAGAGATAAATTGACTTCGGACATCAAGCTAATATTTCTGTCATACCACTGGGAAATGTGCCAGGCATAGGGGAGAGGAGGAAGAAAATAGCAAAAGGGATACGATAGAGGATGACTGTAAACTTAAATTCATAAAAGTCATGCCCATCTAATGCCTAGTTCTACTGATACGGCTGTTTCCTTAAAAGTGTATTGGTAGTTTTATTTTTATATATATATATATATATGTGTGTGTGTGTGTGCGTGTTTGAAATTCAGATGCAGTTTCATGTTACAGCTAAGGCAATCTAACAGCTTGCTGCAGCCAAGTGCTCCCACCATTTTCCTTATGCTAGTACTATCATTCCCCTGACTTGCAATGAGCCAGCCCAAAGCACTCAAGCACCAGAACTGCACCCCAGCTTCCGCTGGCTCAGCTCCCTGAACAAATTCACCGTTGGACCCTGTTGTGATGGGCACAGGCTGGAACCCAAAAGGGAGAGTGCTTAGCTGGAGGCCAGAAGGAGGAGTAGGACTCAGCAGTCAGCCGTTAGACAGGCCCAGCTGTACTGCCGAGCCATACTCTCGGTAAAGATGATTTCTATTCAACAGAGTTGTACTATTAAACAGGGTTGTACTGCACTTCTACTGTTACATACATCATGATACAGGCAGGAACAAAGGCTTTTTTTTTTTTTTTTCTTTTTTTTCCCTCTTGAGTGGTATTAATTCCTTTAAAAGACCCGAAATCATGATCAATAAATAGGCTGACACACAAGTCAATTTGACAGAAACTGGAGTAATTCCTGCTTCCCAAGATGATTCAGGCTGCATTCTGAATCCCATATCAAGGTGACATCCCAGTATATACCTACTCCCCCCTCTTCCAGTTAAGGATTACATAAGCACACAGAGCTTTTTGGCTTCAGTAAAATAACTCAAGTCTGAAACTTTGCTTATCCTTTTAGAACATTGCTTTCTGGGCACATCTAGAGTAAATCACATCTACAGGCTGAATCTCTCAGTAGATCACTGTGTTATTAATAGCTGATTCAATTTAGTTAGAGGAAAAACTCTTTCTAAAGTAAGATTAGATTCCCACAACCTTTCTTGTATTTATGCTATTTTTGTCCTTTACCACAAATTGCTCTCCGTGCACAGTTTGCCAAACTACTATCCTCCTATATCTCTATAATACCAAAGCAAATAGTTGCTGGACAATGCTAATCCTTGCTACAGTCATGGTGGAGATTTTATTCCTGTCCTCCTTTGGATCTTTCCCTAAAAAGGCTTTTTAAGTTCATCTGAAAATTGGGTTGTTGCATTTCCCTGGTCATGCCTTCCCACTTCTATCACCTCCCACCATAGATGCTGCTACTGCTAATTTTCCATTGAGCATTAGCGTATATTACAGGGTATCCTCACCAGCAAGATGTGAGGTACAGTCAGCCAATCTGATTTGAGAAAGCTGTCAACGTGAGGACTTTTCTCTATCACCATGTCTTTTTAACAGTAAAATTTGTTCTAAGGGGGGAATTTGCAAAGGAAAAAAAATACCTCAGCACCAAATTCCTTCTGAAGGCAAAGTCTGCACAGTGGCAAACTTATCCCTCTGTACCTTTCCCTAAGAGCAAGAATAAGTAGAGCATGTACTTCAGTTACTTCTTTCTCTATGCAACATTTACATTACTTCTCAACTGAACAATACACAGCAATATTTTGCAATAATGACCTAATGGTATTGTACTGTGGTCATTTAAAAAACAGAATGAGTTTTCTGTCACCAGTTTCTGCTCTGAGCCTCTTTTTGACTGTCTTCTTCATTAATCATAATCATACAACATACACAAATAATCAAATGCTTGCACAAAGGATTTAAGTTAATGTTTACAAATGTCTTAAGAAATAGCAAACAGTAATGACTTTTACCCCTACCACTTTTTTCCTTTAAAAAATGTTGTGAATGATTGCAGAGAAATAAGGTAACAAAAACCCTAACTATCAGTAGATATGGGGATTCCAAGAAAGAACAACACTAACAGACTCACAGACGCTGCACAGGAAGATGACATTAGCAGCCATATTTTGCCTGGGAAAAGGGTGAATGTAGTGATGAGAATCTTGGGAGGAAAAAGCAGTAAAGTAGCTTCAGTGCTCATGATGTAAAAGACTTTTGATCTAAAGTTTTAAGTCTCTGAACTGAAAAAGAGAGAAAAATGAGCCTTTTGGATGTGCTATGGAGAAAAAAAAAGGCAAGCATAAAAGACAGCTTAGTTCTATGCAGCAGGAAGTATTGAGGGTCACCTCACATATTTTATGATTGTGCTTCCAAGACAAATAACAACACTTTGAAAACCTTTGATGCTTTCAGTTTTATTAAATTACAGCAAGTTACTTTTCCATCGATCAATTGAACAGGCAAGACTGGAACTTGATTGTATATCCCTGAGTTGGCCTGCCATAAATCAAGCCCACAGTTGAATAAGTGTTTAATTATGTGTTCACAAACTGTTGTCTAAAAAGCAACATATCTACCAACTCATATTTTTTGCTTTGGATATGCAGAATCTGTTTCTTATTAAAAGCCACAGTTAACGTCTTCTTGTGAATGATGAATAAGAATCTGATATTAGGATAGAGTTAGTCAGAGCTATTAGGATAGATCTAGAAAGATCCTATTTTCCCACTGACTCATGCACTTCTGGAAGCACTCCATACCTTGCAGGACCAGGATTCATTCATAATCTGAATGTGAGCATTGCTGGCTTTGTTTATCCTATGTTTAATTTATAGAGCTCAGGGAACCCATTTATGAATGGAGTCCAAGGCTGAGGAACGCTGTATATTAAGATATTGGCAACAAATCCAATCTTACTCAAAAGCCAGACGAAAGAAAAAGCTTTTAGTAGTAAATATGTCTTTTATCTATTGCCACAAGGAAAGCCTTAGGATAGAATGCCTTACAGCATATCCAGAAGCAAAAAGGTCTGTTTTCCAAAAGAGATTACATGCCCCATGGGTACCATGACATCAGCATTTTGTAGAGTTCATACTGGTTCGACTATGATCTAACCACCATGGTCCACAATCTTTATTTATCAGTTATTAAAAAGCATCAGCCACCTGGGGTTTTTGCTTGATTTTAGGGATTTTTAGCCTAACAAGCAGTCATGTGTAATCTGCCTGCATCTTCCTGTTAATATCAACCGTTAAGTCTACAAGACTTTTTAAGGCTATCAGGCTGTTGACAGAAGTATCTAAGACTCCTAGTACTAGTCATTTCTGTCCCAGGATGGAGATGTTCAGAGACTGAGTTTATATTTCATGAGAATAAAGTTATTAGGGATGCAATCTCAAGCTTTATAGCCATGAATCTTTTATTTTCTCTCCTGCTAATACTGTAGGAAATACACTGTTCAGTGCTGTTACTCCATCTTTCCTCTTTGGCTTTTTCAATAAATTGTTCTTCTCTTTAGAAGAAGCCAGGAAATCTACATTTGTGGAGCAGGTCAGTGCCTGAAAGGTGACATGATTACTGTCATCAGTTAATGGAATGAGCAAGTCATAAAAGACTGAGAGGAAAAAAGTTTATAATCCCAAAACCTATAAATCAGGGAAAAGAAAGAGCCCAGTGAAGTATTACATGCAACCTCTTTCCATACAGTTACTCTCTCTTTGTTTCCTTATTTCTCATGTCTCCTTTTATTTCTTACACTTACTCACATTGCTGGTTTCTAATCCTGCAAATACTTGTACTCTTGCATAACTTCATTTATTCAAACACAATTAATTTACTATTAGCCCTTAGCAATTTTTCCACCAAGCTGTTGATAATGCAATTAATTGTATTATAGTAGCACCCACAGCTTGGACTAGGGCTTACTTTATGGTTATGCACAAATATGGGTTACAGACAGTCTTGATAATTCATCATCTATGATCCCAACTTTGCAGTGGCTTATGCATAAGACTTTAAAAAGAAAGTCACCACAAGTTTTATCCTGATCTTAAATTACCTTCTATTCTAAAAGCATGCCTCTTCATGGTCAGCTAATTACACCATCAAGATACCTGTGTACCACCTTTCTTCCACCATCCCTCCTTCCCAGAATTCCTCCTCTTAAAAATGCCAAGTCTTGAACAAGTATTGCTGGTCCCAGATTTCTTAACGTATACAGAGAACAGACCACCCTGTTAGAGAGGCCCTTCAAAATGGAATACCCCTTAATAAATGTGCATACACCCCTGACTGAGGGCACAAAGTTAAGCTGTAAAATCAAAACTAATGTAGCAATTCTAATTCATGATGCTTAAATCTTTATACTACATCTTTCACCTCTGCTTACATATGTGAACATACTAGGAATGCATTGAAAAACCTAATTTAGCAAGAGATCCCAGACTTGTCACTAAACCTGTACCTTTAGATTTTGCTGAAGAAGAGCTATGAATTGCACTTTCTTTTGATTTAGCTCTAGCCCACCACAAAGCAGCCACATCCACACTCAAACAATGGGATCTGAGAGCAATAAAACCATATGGATGGAGCAATTTTAAAGCTTATATGGAAGAATCATAGATGAATTTGAAAGATGAATTTCAGGTCTTGTGTCAGTCACTGGGAGCGTGGGGAGAAGAAGAGTCAGATCAATGCAAAGCATAAATTTTCCAAAAGGTACCAAAGACAGTTAGGTTTTTCCATCTTGCACAGCTAGAGTTAACACCATCTCAACCCAGCCATCTTAGCATGTGGCAAATGAGACGCCATGCCTATTCTCACCCAGTCCAGTACTTGCCGGCCTCAGTAGCTTGCTAGCCAGATGATGTCTGCCCTTGCCACGACAGGGATACTCTTGCATGCAAAAAGGGAAGGAACGAAGGTAAAAACAGTGTTATGCAGCAGATGAAGTTTTGGGAAAACTGTTGAAATCATCTGGTTTTTTGCAGGCTTTTCTTTTTGGGCAGGGCAGAAGGGAAGAGGACATGTTTCTACTTCTGCTTTAGGATGTTGAACCTTGAGCATTGGCTGCATAGTTATGTATCATGGCTTATTCAAAAAGATGGGGGTTGTGATCCCTGGTGTACAGAGCACCCATAATTTCAGTTAGCTTTGGGCAGCTTCAGATGCTCAGCATTTTGCCAGATCTGGCACATAACAAGTTGATACATGAGTACACGATATTTTAAGGGCCTATTCAAGATTCTTATTTAAAGAACCCCAGGATAAGAGTTTTCTTCAAAAAAAAAAAAAATCCAAGATTTATATTTCCCTAGTATATGTGTCCTTACCAAGGACATATCAGAGGCCAGATAAGAGCATTTTACAATTTATTACAACTCCTGAGCTATAAACTAAGATAAGTCAAAGGTAGCATTTAAACTTGAAAGTAATAAGTCTTTAATATTACTTTGGTACTTAGCAAGTGTAATATGTTAGCTTTTTTTCAGCAGAGTGGAAGAGGACTGCATATTTTTTCTAACATCAAAATGCATGTTGTACGTTCTTTCGTTTAGAGCAAATGAACTTTTCTTCCATCTACCATCTTCATAATAGGTCCTGATTCTGCCAGGTACTCAAATCTAAGCCTACAAATAAGTACATGAAACCAATGGAACTACTTGTGTCCCTCAGCTAAGGAACATGCTTAAGCATTATGATGAATTCAGCCTTAATTAGTTTCCAATACTGCTAAGTGCTTTTTAAGATGAGGAAGATATATCAGTTATATTTCCAGCACAGCAGAAGTGAAAGAGTGAGACCTGTTCTTGGACCACGTAAAATGTGAAAGAAATAAAATGAAGACAAGAGCAAGCAATAAACTTTTTCATAACTTCTCCATTAGTGGAGTGCCAGCTTTTAGTGACTCTGCAAAGCCTCATCCATGAGCCTGCCTTGGGAGCGACATGCCAGAAGACTGGGGAACCACATGTATGTACCCAGAGCTCTAGATGGGAGATGGTGATGGATAGAAGAGGGACCGAATGCTTCAAGTCCCTGAGGGTGAGTCAAGGAAGAAGGGGATGTGAGGAGAGTCCTAGAGAGTGAGGAAAAAGGGAACTGGAGAAGTTATACTTACTAGTCTTATACCAATTTAACACAACAAAATCCTGCTAGAACTGTTTATTGCATTTAAAGTACAAGCCTGGCACTTTTCCAACCAAAGCAGGGGCTGAGTGCACAGAGGTAAAAGAAATTGTATTCTGAGCTTCTCCAAAGGTGAAAGCACACTGAAGGGACACAGCTTTAAAGATCACTTCTGCCTCATGCACCTTTCATGCAATTAAGATCATCTAGACAGTGTTTGCTATCCATCTTCTCAAGTTAACTTGAAGGTGGCATTATGGAAAAAACTTCCCTGTTCGTGAAGAATTTATTTAGGGCATCACATTAGGTGTCTCTACCTATTTGCTCTTACAGATTAAACTGAGGGAGTAGGTTAAATTCTATTTGCTTAATGGAGGGAGTCATTGTATTTGTTTAGTGGAAAGGTGGTGGTGATAAGGGGATGAGATGACTTTTTTTGATCAACTTTATTTGTAATTAATTATACTTAGTCACCATTGTAAATACACTAAAGAAGCTAATAGGAAATTGGGAAAATTCAGAAAATGGAAACCTCTACCTACAGAGACTCCAAAAAAAGAGGACTTTCATGTCTGCAAGATTTACAAGGGGAGAGAGGGGACTGGTTCAGTAAATAGAAGGAGGAGAATAATGCCAGATAAGGAATATATGAATTCTAAACACAGCATTTGAACTTTTTTTTTTAATTGATGCTATACTAATAAAAAGCTAATTGAATTGTTTTTAAAARCACATTTTTTGCATGACAGTTCAAGTTAGTTTTCTGAAATCTTCATTGCCACCTCCTCCTTTCTTACTCCCCTCCATTCATTGTTCCTGTTTTAATACATTAGCTTTAATTATTTTCTTCAATATCTGCAGAAAAAATGCCAAAGTTATTTTTAGACTGTTATGAAAACCATGAGACCTTTGCAAGTTGCAAAGGTGTATGATGCTTCTTCATTTTCTACTTTATTTCTCTGCTGTTAGGCTGGATTTTATTTCTTAAGCACTTCTCTTAATAAGGAATATAGGAGTCAGAAAACCAACTGAGTACAAAAATTCAATGACAAAGATAAATGTAAGCAAATAAAATAATGCAAAAAGACAGCATTGCATATGCTTTAAATATAGAAGAAAGCAGCTCTGTGGTGAATTTGCTTTCCCACAGCCAAAGCCATTTAGCTTGTGTCTAAGAAGAGTGGCAAATAGTAAAATAGTTAAAAGGAACAGATGTGACTGGGGCTACGTAAGTAAGAGAAACTAACACAAATAAGTACTTGAGGGGATATAACATTTAATAATGGATACTTACAGGTAATTTTATGTATTCCAGGAACTGTGCTTACAGCAGTTAATCCTTAGGACACCCCAGGGAGATGACTTGGTAAGAAATAGTCTCCTGCTCAATGTACAGAAGGGGTTACAAATGTGGAAACAATCTTTCATTGTTAAATACTCAAGACTAAATATCAATTTGATATTAGCAGCAGGGCTAGAATGCTGAGGTTGTGTATTTCTGTTCTACACTCACATTGTCAACAGTGGTAGATCCAGGATTACGTGGGAGACAAGCACACAAACTTATTTTGTGTATGTGTCTGGGAGTTCTGTTGTCTAGCAGAGTGGATCTGATACACTGAAGTCCTGTAGAAGGATATCTTTAAAAACTTATTAGTGTGATTCCCAGCTGCAAATCCATAGTTTTCCTTCACTATTTTCAATGCTTTCTACAAGCAATAAAAATCTAGGTTGCTTTCACAAAGTAAGAAAATAAGTAGCAAATTACTTTATTTTCAGAAACAGTGGAAGAGGAAAGTACTTGTTTGCTTATGTGTTGAGGAAGAGACAGGGGTCGGCAAGAGTTGAAATTGTCTCATGTTTCCCCTTGAGTTTCTAAGTAGCAACAGTTCATTTGAGCAGTAGAGGATGGAAAGCAAATTGGAGATAATGTGGCAAAGGATAGAATAGAAACAGAGAGAAAAGAAACTTAGTTTGTAGTTTAAAATTCCTATATTGTGCATATTCAAAGCAGTTTCCTCTCCCCCGCCCCCAACAGACTCATAGAAGTGTTCATCGACTCTACTAAGGTTATTGTCTTAACACAATTTTATATGTTCCTATTTAAGGGCAGTTTACTATACATCCCAATTACAGATTATTATTTTTACTACCAGCATTAGGTAGGAGTAATGGACCAACATGCCATTATACAGACAACAAAATCATTCCTCCCTCAGGCAACTCGCATGTTCTTTTTAATAGGATATATAAAATGTTATGATGAGAATGATTCCAAATTGCTATGATTTTCCTGATAGAATGGTGGGATGTTTAGAAACTTCAAAGACAGATTTTTCATTCTAATTCCTACATCTAAAATAACAAGAATTTTAAAGCAATCTTAGTAAAGAATTAACATGGTTCATTTTTATGCAGTGATAACTAGTAACATTTTCTTAAATATGAGATTTCAAGGAAAAGTAAAAAGGGAGAATCTGATTTTGATAGCTGAGTGTCCTGAATATTAAAAATGAAATTTGTCCTGCCATGGCAGAACTCTGAACTTCACCTTACATGCTCAAGAAGCTTACAGTTATCCTTTTGCTGTTCCTTCATGGAAGTGGTGAATAACAGGGGGGGTTTTGTTGGTTTTTTTTTGGGGGAGGGGGTAATATTCTCCCATCGGATAGCCTCAGGGAAGACATTGCTTTTTTGTATTCTGCTGTTCCAGCTGACAGTCCATTCATGCAAGAAGGGCAGAACAAAGATCTGTGGAGAAGGCAAAAAGTGGCACGTGAAATCTAGTCAAGATCCAAAATACAGCCACTCACTTTCCACACTTTTCTCCTCTCAAAAAAAAAAAAAAAAGGAAAAAGAAAATGATTATGGTTCCTGCGAAACTATAGCTTATATTTAATTTGAATCTACACTATAGTTTTCTGGGTAAAGCTGCCCTACTTTAAGTTGCTAGAAGTTCACTTTTCCCTGCTCTTTTATACTCTACTCATGGCAGGAATGCCTCTCTTATCCCAGTAAACTAAAAGGATATTTGCTGAACCTCTCTTTTGAAAAATTTAACAGCATTCTACCAACTGGATACTACATTGTCTCTAATGAATTGTCCTGCAATTCAAACTTTGGAAATTATCAAGTGGAAAAAAAAAGCATTAGATGCTTTTACTATTTTATTCTACTATCTTTCTTATAAGGTGAAAATAGCCATGATCTATCCATATTAACTAATTTGTAATAATACATATTGCAACAGCAGGACCTTCCCCAGACAGACAGAGGGCAGTGGAGAGTAGCTTTGGAAAACCTGCTCTGGAAGCTACTTGGAAAAACAAAGTTGTTAATGTCAGGTTTTTTTAATTTACTATTTTGTCACATAGGGCCTCTGAGAAAGAAGCTAGCAGTAGGCTGGAAGTCAAATTGTACAGTATGCATGAGCAACGAGCCCTCCTCATAATCTAGGAAGATAAAGTTCTGTTACAGCCTTAAAACACAATTTGCAGAAAGAGCCAAAAGCCAGAAAGACTAGTTAAGGAACACAGCGGAAATATCTGCGTGGAGACATTTCAATTCTAGTTGTTTAGAGGTAAATATGTAGGGAAAGGGGGAAAAAAAAAAAAAAAACTAACCCCAGGTAGCAAGAGGTGAGAAGCCATCCTGCTTTCTACGCATAGGCACATTTTGTACAATCAGCCTGGGTCAGCACACTGGGGACATGGGACCAGGTATAGAGTACAAATATACTACCACATAAGAGCAAACTCGGGAACAGACCTGTGATCATCCTCCAACTCTATTGTTAGCTATCTGTCTGTTACTGCTTTGGACCACTCCTGCTAGCTTTCTAAGATAAAGCCTTGGCAAGGTATGGGGAGCAGTTCAGCCTAGGTCCCACACCCAAAGGGCAGGATGTACTATCCTACGCCAGATCTAGCTACCCATGTCTTAGTCTCCAGCACTGTTTCAGTGGGATTTGTACCCTCAAGCCTCAACCCTGTATGTTCTCATGTTACATCCCAATGTATGCAACCCATGCTTTTAGCTTTGTACTATAAACACATTGTTCAGATGGGTTGCAGCACAGCCTTCAGGTTATTTTATACACTTTGTACTGTACAGAAGACACACCAAATAATGACTGTTGTCTCAGATCCACAGGCTCATGGGAGATGGGCATGTGTTGTACACTGTGGAAGTAGAGCAACTATCTTCTCAAGCCAGAAGGAAATCTCTGGGAAAGGGGGCAAGGTGGGTCCCCAGTGCTCTGGCCCAGTGTTGCTCCTTCCACCATCCTCTGCTCTTAGCTCAATCTCCTTCTTCCTTCCTGGCTTTTAACTTCTCATCTTCCCTTCCATCTTCTACTACCATGAAATACTGATTTCACCCCGCCCCCCCCAGGTTAAGAACATTCTGTAGTTAAGGTTCATCTCATTCCAACCGAATAAACAGCTCTGTGTAAATTCATATTGCCAGTTTGCTCTGTATTGACCTCAAAACTCAGAGCCATGACATAGTCTAAATGCAAGCAATACCCCGAACTTGGACCTGAGTTTAATACACAGTGGGAATTTAAGCTCAGCTGGCATTTGTATAACCCAACTCCAAGACTCACGAGGAAGCAATTAACTTCACAGCCATATTTAAGACAACCAGGGGAGGTCTATCAAGAGCAAAGAGAAATAGGGACACTCACGTTTTAACAAAAAAAAAAAAAAAAGGTCTTACAGGAAGAGCTGTTCTAAAGAGAAAACACTCATAAAACGAACACGGTTAACTCCCCCATGCCCATGCTAGCTAAAGATACAGAGGCATTTAAAGAGGGACATTTAACAGAATCGAATATTAACAAGGGAACAAAGATGATGTATGTGCAGGGAAAATCTCAGAGCAGGTGGTACAAATGTGAACTGAGTTAATTGCCACATCTCTAGACTGGGTAACTTGGAGAACTAAGGAAGACATTTGGAGTGCCAAGAATGATGTAGAACTTATTTTTAAGTTCAGCAGGAGCAGGCTTGGGGGAGGGCTTCTAGTCCTCCTTTATAACATGTAGGCCCAGTGCTCCACGTTCATTATCATGTGTTTCCACAGCGCTTCAAGAACATTTAATTCCTTATCCTGCAGGCACCAGATATCTTTGTTATTCCTGATCTGTGGGCAATAAATCTCCACTCAAAATATGAGCCTGGGTCACACCATATGACAACTTCTTTACTTTATTTTCATCACTGTAAGGCAGCCTGGCAATTATACAGAATGTATGTTACCACGGCAACACAAGGAAACTGCAGCATTTAAAAAAAAATTAAGACTGCAGAATTACTTAACATTTTATTCCCCAAAGACGTCAATATTCTGAGTTTAAACTTTAAATAAAAAAATCATAACAAACGATATCTATTTCATAAATAGTACTTCCTACACCTTTTAGAAGTAATTGCTTCTTTTCAAAGCATTTTATATTTTCATCTTCATGGCATTGAGTACAGAGCTTAATGAGTAAAACGCTCTTCTGTACACTGTCCAGATTTTTTTTTTTTTTTTTGGGGGGGTGGGGAGAGGCAACAAATACCACTTGATTATTAGTCAGGTCAAATACAGTAATTATTTCAGCACAGTTACTGCATAAGTCCCCTCACACACCTCCCACACAAGTGACTGCAGACAGTTCTGACAGCTGCTGTGTCCTGGGAAAGCTCTGGAACAGCACAAAAGAGTAGATGAGAATTTCCTTCTCATGGGTTGGGCAAAAGAGCCATAGAGAAGAACCAGGTGATCTGAGGCAGGAGAAGGGATGAGAAGAACACAACCATCCAGTGCCTAAGGGCTGGATTGATCCCACCATCTCAGGAGGAAACACCACACTGGCTTATAGCACAAGTTGCAGCATTCCCTCTGGCTCAGCAGCTAATTCAAAATTGATGCTCAGTCATTCAAAGATGACTTTTGTCCTCCAGGTAACACCAGTTGCACTGGGTATAAATCCTTCATGTCACATGATTTTGCTCTTAAACTGTTCAGTCATGTACATGGTGATCATGAAACAAATGGATGATGGAGACTGTCTTCCATATCTACCAGCTACTACAGATGACTTTGTAGATCTGTTTTTTCCATAACCATTTAGTACAAGCCATTGCCAGCACATCATTACTATAAATAGTAGTGTTGTAATGAAATACATGTAGAGTATTAATGAAATTCAAATCAAAAACTTTTAAAATGTCACTATATCCCATACGCTTGACTACTGCTTGACTCATTGTCTCTTGAGTTAGATTTACAAACAGAAGCACATCTCACAAAATATAGTCAATGCACGTAAAGACAAAAATTATTTACTGATTTAACAATTTTCATTATGTCGTTCTTTGAAAAGAATTAGTTAAAAGCACATGTGAAACAGTCACTGTTTCATGTCATTTTCCTCAAAAACAGAGGGATGGGCAGAGTTTTCAATCTGAACCCCTTTTGACCAAAATGGAACCATATGATATAGATACAAAAATCTTAGAGAATTGCATAAGTAATGCCCTGTTCTGAGATAAATATTTTGGGTTTAAGTTTGTTCCAAACAGTTTGAACACTGCAAGCCAGATTCTTTAAATTCTGATTTTGAAAAACACCCAATCCATTCAATGACATTTATGTCCATAGAATGGCACCCAATGACTTCTGAAGATCAGAATTTAAAAAATAAAAATCTTGCTGTTCAGTGCCTCCAGTCCACACTCCACCCTAATTAAAACCCATATCTTCCAATTAAAAGCAGATCTGGGTTCCTTAACAGGAAGCTTACTTATGTTACCTGTATTGCATTTCTGGAATAAGTGATAAAGTCGAGTCCCAGATTTAAGTCTGTGTTAGCATCACAAACCAATACAATTCAGAGACATGGACAGAAACAGAAGCTTTTAAAAAAGTGTGAAACATTTGCATAAATGAAACATACAGAGGTTAATCACCATAGCCAATGAGAATTACTGATGCCTTAGTAGATACAATAAATATGCAATACAAGAATTCAAAATAACCCAATTGTCTTAAATAAAATTCTAGAGTTTGAAGCCAACAATGTAATGGGAAATAAAATAAAAGATCAGCAAGAACTCAGAAATAAAATCAGCAAGGAAATGCTGATTTTTATTCCAAACAATAGTCTTGATGAACAAGAACCAGAATGCCAGGCACAGCAAAAAGCAGAAGCAGCAGGGGAAGAGAGGTAGCAGAAGGAGACACTTGATGTTGTCAGGGTCTACTGACATATCATCTGAAGCAACAAGCTAAGAGCTGTGAAAAGAAAATGGTAAACAAGAAGCAGCAGCTCAATCACTGGGAAGCAACAGCCATCTAATAGAAAAAGACATCTAGCTATCAGGAAGCCAACTGCCTGGAACAAAACTACTCTGAAGGAAAGATGGCCACCTGGCACCACTGAAGAAAGAAAACAGTAGCCAACTGCACATACTAGCAAAATTATCAGAATTGCTAAGTGGAACAAAACAGCAAGAGATGAAGCCTGAAGGTAAAGCTACAGGAAGGTCTTGGCCACACTGCAGTCATTGTTTGAAACTAAGTCAATACACCCTCAGATAGTTGTAATGCAGCTTCACAGTAAGATGGTCTGATTTGAAGAGATACTAAGAGATCTTTACTCCTATTTAAGAAAATGAGGTACCATCACAGGAGCTGAATTACTTGCCACTTCTGACTAACTGGTTGCCCATTTCTGTTTGTAAAAATGCTTCATGCAGTGATATTTCTATTCATAGGATAGTATTCTATTCATGCCACATCTGTATTTCTCATAATGACAAGCCCTGAATAAAATTGCATGTCTAAATAAAGAGGAGGAGGAAGGATGTCCCAAAGTTTACACCATTGACCTGAGACCTAGGAAGCCAAGGTTCAACTCCCTGCTTTGCCACACACTGCTTGAGTAACCTTTTGTAAGTCACTTTAAGCAAGTCTCCTCCTTCCATGGAGGAGATTTCCATGGTTCTTCCATGGTTTGGAGAGCCTTGACGCAGCATCCCACTGAGCTCTGTAGATGACTGCTGCAAGCCTGCCCTGGCAGCACAGCACACACACCATGCCCTGGGGTATGGTGAAGACGCTGCCAGCGCCAGCAGCATTCCTGAGGGCAACAATCTTTCCTGTCCTACAAAGGTGTGAACAGGACAGAGATACAATGACAAAGAGCTACTGAAATATTAGACACATGTATCCTCTTTCTTCTCAGAGCATAAGCTGTTTGGTTAAAAATCTAGTGGATATAGGCTGAAAGGAATGTACAGCCACCTCTACAAAAAACATATGGCTAAATTCAATCTTGGTGTAAACAAAAATACTCTAAATATCACATAACTTCTCTTCCTTTTTCTTTCACACTTTTTCAATAGCTGCAAGCTATCAAAGTCCATCACAACCTAAGTCATTTCTTAAGCCAAGCTATCCAATTTTATGCCACTTTATCTTTTTCCATATGCCATTCCTTCTATTTCTGCTGTTCCTCTCCACCTTTAAGTCAATTATATATCTGGTAATTTGCTTTCCAGTAAAGTCTGACTCATCGGTGACCATATAAGGACAGATTCCATGATGAAATCTTCAGGCAAGACTGTTCAGGGAAGAAAATTCTCACAGTTTCCCGCAAAGACATTCTTCCAAAGCATTCCACTTCTAGGAAAAAGAGATCTTTAAATCCTGTGGAGTTAACATAATAAATAACACAATCCCTATGGCCAAAAGTATGCATACACAAAGATGTGTTTCCTTTTCCATGATATTCCCCTGTGCACTTTATTCCCTTTTAAAGACACTCTTGGGAGCAGTAAGTTATGTTTCACCATGTCTACAGCACCTACAGAATTATTTCACCCATTTTAACAGACATTTTTCCATGTTGGTGCTCTATTTGTATTATTTTGCCTATATATCCAGTCTTTCAACTCAGTTATATGTTTTCTCTGCCATTTGCACTGCCTGCTTGAATTTCATTGATGCATTTTATGTTTTCACAAGAAATGTTACACTAGCTGCTAAACTATTAGTCCCTAATACAGCTCATTA
The DNA here is from genome assembly GCF_003343035.1 of Apteryx rowi. Taxonomy (NCBI): domain Eukaryota; kingdom Metazoa; phylum Chordata; class Aves; order Apterygiformes; family Apterygidae; genus Apteryx; species Apteryx rowi. Next base: position 464,873 of record NW_020450803.1, on the reverse strand, counting down.
GACATCTCCTACCTTGTTTGATATATTGTTATTTTTAAACATATCTGTCTTTCAGCCCCTTTTTTGGGACAAGTAATACTGCTTCTGTTCAAGTAAATGTGAATTAATTTTGTCAGCTGATTCCATAGGATGAGATCAAACTCTGAAATGAAAATGAAAGATATTTCATCTGCTGCAGTCTGTAGAGCCACCAATTTTCTATTATACTTTCAATAAAAAGGAATGATAGAAACACACTGGTAAAAGTAACTTTAACTAAGATACTTACTGCTCAAAGTACTTATATATGTAGAGAGGCATTTTTCTGTATTGTTCTATCATCCTACTAGAAGCAGAGGTTAAAAATGTAACAAAGTCCTATGGCCATCTTTTTCTTCTTTCACTTCCAGCTGTGACTCACGAATCAGTACAACTAAGTGTGTTTTCTCACATTTTTCAGCTACCTTTTGCCAACTGTGGAGTCCTGATACATAGGAGTCACTCACCAGGCCATGCGAGAGGAGCAGCTACCCGACCAGACACAGACCTCTGCCAGCAGGTACTGGTGTAGAGCAGTAGGCAGAGATCAAAGCAAATGATCTGCGCTCAGTGCACACCTTAAGTTGCCCCTGGGGGCTCTTCAGAAATAGCCCATGATCTTGGTTAACTCTTTCCCCCTGAAACTTTGTGCAACAAATTCTCCAAAGCAGCAATTTCCTCAGACTCTGCTACTTCAAATACTTCCTTGCATGCACCCCGCCCCAAAATTATTTCTATATGACCTTATCTTCTTTCCAATTTGTGTGTGCACATATGACACACAAATCTTGCAGAGGATCTCACTCTCTGCCATTTTTAAATCATATTTAATTCACCCATCCTCTTCATTTATTAATGAACTAATTTCTTGCTAAGGCTAAAGTACTAGAAAAGGAAAGAGAACAATATTCATCAAGATCTCCCACACTTCAGTAGAGAAGCATGCTTTGATGGCCTGCTGCCTAGAAGGATCCACAGACTATAGCAGTGCATGTTTAGGAAAGTTGGGACCTCACGCTCATTTGGGATTTTGTGTTTCCTTATTAATTCTAAAGCCTATAAGTCTGTGATTAGACTCTTAGGGAAAACAAAACAAAACAAAAAATCCCACTTAACCATTCCTCTATAATCAGCCTCAGAGAAAATTCTTTTTCAACAGCTCCTGAAGAGCCTGCATCCCCCTTCACATCTGAGGGTACTGTCTACTTTCCTAGGACCAGGAAAGCAGTTTTTTGTGTTCAACTACAAAGCGTCTTTTATAATCATTGGCCTCCTGAAATGGGAAGCTCTATTTCAGGAGTCTAATTCAGGATTTATAAAAAGACAGAGCAGACTGTTTGTCCCAGTACCACTTTTCCCACTTTGGAAACAGCACAGAGTTTTGCGGGTTTGGCTCACCCTTCCATCTGCCAGGAACCCAGTGCACCGAGTTCCTCACACTCCTGCATTTTCTGTTGTGCACGAAGCACCCCAAGAGCAGCAACCTTGCTTATTGTCACACATTTGCATCACTCTGCATATCTGAATTTTCCCAAATACAGTCTCATTAAACTGAGCTACATGTCATTTCCTATTGATGATAAAGTGAAAGGTGAGGGGAAACCTTGGTAGGAGAAAATAACCCATTGGACCGGCAGAGGAGTTTTTGAATATCACACGTCTCCGGGTACAACTGTTGGATAACATGTGCCTCATTCTCTCTGTCCTCTTCAGTGACTGAATGTTATAAGTTTATTTCAGATTATGCCCACTCTCATTTCTCTAATATTACATTCTCATTTCTATGATCTCTTAGAAAACAGGTCTTTGGCTTACTCAACTGTGTGGCATGTACATTTCTAAAACCAAAAATAAGGTTAATCAAGGTCATCATTACTGATGAATCCTATTCTAAAATTATGTATCCCAGATGTTTCCTTTAAAAAAAAAATGTAGGACAAGAGTAAAGAGTACTTGAATTGACACATTAATATGTGAGGGAGACTAGGTGAAGATGGAATCAGAATTATAATGGAAGCCAGCTGCATAAGAGCAAACTACTGCAGCTATATTCAGAGTGGAGTATGAATCAAGCCATCAATCCCCATTTTGATTTCTTCATTGCTTTGGTACTGAAAGATTTTACTGCATTTCCACACACCCGCACGCATGCACAAAAGCTGTAAGGGAGAGATCTGTCTGTACTGGTAAGGAAACAGATTATGGGCCACTGAAAACCAAATTTAAATCAGGATTATAATAAGATATGAGAAAATTCATATTTATAATTCACCAAGTCTTTAATTGGGAAATCATTAACTAAGATTTTATTCAAATATATCACAGAATCACAGAATGGGTGAGGTTGGAAGGGACCTCTGGAGATCATCTAGTCCAACCCCCCTGCTCAAGCAGGGTCACCTAGAACACGTTGCACAGGATCGTGTCCAGGTGGGTTTTGAATATCTCCAGAGAAGGAGACTCCACMACCTCTCTGGGCAACCTGTTCCAGTGCTCTGTAACCCTCACAGTGAAGAAGTTTTTCCTCATGTTCGGATGGAACTGCCTGTGTTTCAGTTTGTGCCCGTTGCCTCGCGTCCTGTCACTTGGCACCACTGAAAAGAGTCTGGTCCCATCCTCTCAACACCCTCCCTTAAGATACTTGTACACGTTGATAAGATCTCCTCTCAGCCTTCTCTTCTCTAGGCTAAACAGGCCCA
>NW_020450803.1:333723-459361 GCF_003343035.1 Apteryx rowi | reverse complement strand
AAGTCCGTCTCCTCCTCCTCTGATCCATCCCCCTCACTGGCAGGATTGAGGAGAAGATGACCTGGGCTCCCAGACCCTTGACCGCCATCCCCAGAGCTCTGAAATCCTGCTTGATGGTCTCCAGTTTGCCCTTGGTGTCATTGGCGCCCACATGGAAGAGCAAAGTTATTCCATCAGTGTTGAACTCAAGAATTAAAAAATAAATAAATAAAAAAAAATTGATGAATACAGGTACCTATTCCTGTAGAAAATCAAGTACATTAAATTGCAGTACCTTATTTCCCACAACTTTCAGTAGTCTTTGAGGAACTGAGAAACACAACTCAGATTGCTACAGATATCTTGCAGCAAACTCTAAAGCAAGGAACCTGAAGCCAACCTGCATTAAGCTGATGAGCTTCATATAGAGATATGACGACTTGAAATACAAATATATACTTAATTGAACAAACCACACACTGACAGTCATTAACAAAACATTCAAGACTGTCAGCCTCAAAATAAAATACAATAGCAGCACAGGCTTCTACCAATTGTTTCAGAATAATAGCAGTTCCCTGTACAATAATACTGTCTCTTCCACTAAGTCTAGCTGCTCCAAAGGCATTTAAGTTTTGCATGTTTCTGCATACATCAAACATGACACAAAAGAAGGTTTGTATTTTGAGACACATTAACTGCTTCCAGGTCATCATCATCTACATCAAGAATAAACTGTAAGATTTCAAGCCTTCAAACAAGCAAAGATTGTTTCCCACCTTTGAGTTAAAAAGTTACTTTGGGGATATGAATTCCCATTTCAGCAAAATACTAACACATGTTGAAATTCAAAGAATTGATGAGAAAAGCAGACTTAACAGCAAAAAGTTGGTCTTATTGCAGTCTGTCCAGTTCTCACAAATTCTTTTTTTTTTTTAACCAGAGCTCAATATCTTTCTTATCTAAAGCTGAAATGCATTTCTTTAAGGTTTTACTCAAAGACCAAATTCCATGGGCTAGAACCTGTTCCCACTAAATTGAAGTACATATGGGTTAACTGAAATTATTTCTATGGACTTCACTTGAAATACTGCACGAGCAGAATTCCTTCCCATATTTGTTACCTGGGGGGGGGAGGGACAACACACACCGAAGTCACCTTTTTTCCTACCTTCCTTGTAGTCTTCTGTTGAAGGTTCATTGAGTTTTGTAAGGTTGCAGCGACTAAATCAGTTCCTGTTTCTTCTTCTTCATACATTTTAGGACAAGCCAAGAGGGTCTGAAAAAACCTATTGGCCCATGGTAGAAACAAAACTGTCAGACACAGGGAAAATTTACTACTTGCAGCTATTAGGTCAGCTTCAAGTTTAAAAGCACCTGTGAAGGGACAGCATTTGTGTACCACACTGACAGGATAATGGCAGCATTTTCCTGCCAAGTACTGTTTGTTACCAGAAAAAAGTCCACTTACATGGCCATTAAACAAATGCCATCATTCCTAGGTGGAAAGATTTGAACCCAAACCCAACAGTAGTACTTCACCAGTTCTTTCTGAAGTAAGATTTTTATTTTTCTTCTAATGGTAAAGTTTTATACAGCAGTTTAAAAAAAATCAGTGGCAACGACATCACTGAGAATGTTACTGGTGTATTTGAAAATGTTAAATGTGAAAATATGAAGCATTGACAGTTCAAGTAATAAATATAACAAAAGTCATCCGTTAAAGTTTTCCACATATAATTCAGTTCCTCACGTATATCTAATTAAGGCATTTTAGGTGTAGAAACTATAAGTCACTTCCCATTCTGTTCTCATGGTGAGGTAGTATGGACAGGTTGTGACTGTATTATGTTTGCTCGAACCATGTCTTCTGGGAGCTACATATAGGCTGTATAAGGAAAGTAGAACTTCATGTCATATTTTGGAAATGAGATTTACGTTCTATTTATGGCTTCACAGTTTCAAGGTCATTTACAGGGATCATCACTTCCATTTATTTTACCAATTTTTCAATAGTTTGACATAGTCAACTAATAATGTTTCTGAAAGTATTAAAGCACAAGTTGCTTCAGTTTAAAAATAGATTCCCCCTTTCTACAAAATCTTGATAAATTTCAAACTAAAAAAGTCTATATTTCAGTTGTTCGTTTATATTATGTTATCCATTTTATTCCCAAAACTCAAGCATATATAATTAAGTATCCTAGGCATTTGCTTGCAAAGAGATTCTCATATTCCTATAGTAATTATTTAAATTATGTAAGAAAAACGATTGCTTTAACATCATGTCTTTATCCAAAAGAAATACCCCTTATAATTTTAAGCTAAAATACCATTTTACTTTTTGTGTTGAAAAGAGTGCTGGTATGAAATAAACTGGAAAAAGATACATAGGAACATCATCTTAAATCTTACTATATGCAGGAAGAAGGGTCTAAATCTCTTGAACTTTCCTGAAGCAGTGATATATCAAAGCAGTTAATTTGTTAGGAGCTTTATTTCATCCGAAAAAGCAGGAAAATTCTTACTCATTTAACTTTGTTTACTTTGCATACTCATTAGCAAATTTTTAAAGAATGGATTTATTGGGGAGTTTTCTATCTCTAGGAAAAAGTTTCTTTCTTTACAGCAAGGTGTGGGGAACTACGCTACTATATGTATTAGCTTCTCAGCAATGATACATTTCCCTACTTATCTCCTAATGAAACCAATTCCAATTTTGAGTACTTTAAACATTAATTCTTGGTGTTAATGATTCTATGCAAGTGTAACCAATAACAGTAAATCATCAGTACTAATATACCCATAACTCTAGCAGTGAAACTACTTGACATTGAATACCATTCAATGCTATGAATTTTATTATTTACTCTGCATAGGTCTTCAAGAGACTTATTTGCCCATTAGCGAGCAACAGAAACAAATTATGGACAAGACTCATTAAATATATGTCTTTTAGCAAATACTCATAGGTACATCAAATAAAGAAAATATATTTGTATTTGAATATAAATAAAGGCACCAACAGTGCTTTGGTTACAATCTCTCCTGCAAAGTCAGGCAGAGAGGAACTATGCTGTTCAATGCCATTTATCCCAGTCTGAGGTGTTCCCTGCATGAGCTAAGAAAATCTCAGCTTTCTTTAGGTCTGTTCCTTGCTACACTTCTCAGAGGTGTCTCACACCTCTAATGGTACTGATATTTGTCCCAGTCATGTTCGCAAAGGACTCCAAAGCACTGAACGCCATCTGTTTCAATGGAAATACTTGGCTCTGTCAGAAATATCTTCACTGTTTATCTGACTGCATCCATCCCAGGATCCTAGTGCTTTACAAACACTGCTGAACTAAACATAACTCTTTGTTAGGGCATGAAGATGCAGGATCTTGTCATATCACTAGTGAGCAGTCATAAAGTAGGAGGCCAAATGTTTAACTGAATAACTAAAAATGTATTCTCCCCCAGAATGGACTCTTTGCTTTCTCCATACTTTCAGTGCCTTTCTTCTTTCCTGACTTGCTTGAAATTTTACTTTCTCATCTGCTCTCTGGCTCACTTTGCTCTCACTATAACTCTTGAGGTCACTAGATGCTCTATTTGCAAAAGATGTTTGTATTTTACATTGATATAGCTAGGAGAGAAGATGCCCCAGCCTGGAAGCTACAGAAGTATTTGCTGAGCATGGTCTGGTGGAGGCCTTTACATCCCGGTATATGTATACACACAGTATTTTCTTCTTTCCTCTCAACCAACCCCTTTTGGCAGTTTAACTAAAATCCCAGATCAGTAGAAGGGAATATTTCAAAAAATATATATAAAATAAAAATAATAAAATAAATTAAAAAATTGGGAAACCCTAGAAAGGAGTTTTAAGGTGTCATGGGGGCTTTCATGTCCCCAAAGTACACATCAGTACCAGTGACACCACTGGCAACTACTGTAATTGGATCTGCAGTGAGTAGTTCAAGAGAGTCAAACTGATTGACAAGTCTCTGGGCTAATAACCACAGAAGCTTATTCATTTTTTCTACAGCTCAAGTACTCCTATGGAAGCTTAAAAGCTCAACTCAAACTTTTTGCTTTTCTCCACTTTAGGAATATTTATTTCAGTACATGCTTAGACCTCTTCAAAGCACTTATCTGTTTTCAAACCAGATTTCAGGGTCATGCTGTCCTCAGCATAATGAGGCATGTCATCCTCATAACAGACTTCCTTGCATTTCTGTTCCTTTTAGGTCATCTTCATTTCATTAAAAATCCAAACATGATATGAGACAGCAAAATCCAGAATGACTATGTTTAGACTCATTAACAGTTCACATCTGAAGGATGTTTCAGAAATTACAGTAGAAGCTTCTCTATATTTCAAAATCTGGGAATATTTTCCCACATTTCTTGACTGATTCACTAGGATAGTCACTAAGTTGAAGGAATAGCCCTGAGATATTAAAGAGTATATTAGTTTAGTTATCCAAAACCCTGGGGAGACATTAAAAAAAAAAATCAAGATTATTACATGCTTTGGAAAATACAGAGTTACTTAAGCCTGAAGTGGATTGTATTTGCTATTATAAAATAGTACATTAAGAAATAGTTGACTTTTTTCTTTATAATAAGCCCTGGGCTAAAAATGCTTCTCCCTCCCTATCCAATTTGTCTCCACTGTTTCATTGCAGCAATAATAATGCTATTCTCAGCAGCATGTGTTAACCTCAATGCAGAGCATCTCACTGAGAAGCAATACACAAATATCTTTGGTGGAATTTAGTACTCAGCACATGCAGTACTCAGATGCACTCTGGACAATACACATAAGACTCCTCCAGACTGGCTTGTTTTAGTAATGTAAGTCAGCAGCATTCAGAACTGATTGTTTGGAAGATTTCATCAGAGAGATAATTTTTGTAGCTCCTCCATGAACTGTTTCACCATGGAAGTAATACAGACCTCTGTCTTCCTAAATTTATTGGAGCTATTCCTCATTCTATCACAAACCAGACTAACCCTAAAAGTCAGTATTTTTGCAAGACTTCAACCACAGCTGTGCTCCCAACTACCCTACTACTCAAAGTACAGCCAGCCAGCTGTGCAATTGCTCAGTCAGCAACACAGAGCCTTTTAAGCGCAAAACACTAAAATGGCTGTTTAAAGATGCATCAAACTATTCAGTGATGATTAGAATACTGAATGGGAGCAACTGTTTGCTGGTTTATGATGGGCAAGAGATATAATTTGCTACCCACAAAGTGTGTGTGGGGGGTGGATTTTAGGACTTGCAATGTCATACTACTGCATCCTGATTTACAGTGCACAGCACTGCATGAAACAAAATAACCTAACTGCACTGAATTCCATAGGTCTTTCTCAAGCAAAAGCCATCGCTCAATTAAGGAACACTGAATTTGGCAGACTGACCTGTGGCATGTTTCATAAAGAAACGATGAATGGTTTTCTAAAAAAGAAAATTTGAAAGTAACCAATTTTATTTCCTCTTCCCATTTTGTAAACAAGTTGAAGTATGAATGTTTACATCCCTTCTATATTTCCCACTTCTAATGCAACAGTAAATATTGTGAAGAGATGCATAAAATTTTAAGGCTTTTTGGACTCCTACTTACCATCTGGCTGCAATGTCATCTTGGGGCAACGCATGCTATATGTTAATTATGCATTGTAAAAAATGTATATATTTTTACAGTAGATTGAATGCCCTCTTTTTCATAGCATCCAGGAACTGTAAACATGAGGGAGCAAAAGAGACCTCATGAAATCATCTATGTTCCTCTACTTCTCAGAGGTCTGTGGCAGCGTAAATACCACTTACCCTCAACTAGGAAGGTTCTGCAGCCTGTAACTTTTCATTGTTAAGTAATATTTGGAGAACAAATACCATTTGCTAAGAGTCTTATTTTTTCTGAAAGAAACTGAAACCTTTTCTTTTAATTAAGCAGTAAATATCACCCATTAAGCTTATTACTGCAAAAAGTCAACAACTCTAGTAAATAGCCATTTCTTTCCTCTTTACAGTATTAACAGTGCCATTCTGTGATTCTTGACTGTTGTTAAGCAGCATCAGCTCCTGCTTTTGATATATTTGAAGTCATAACTACAACTCTTCCTAAGGGACAAATTCCCACTATTTCTAGAGATACCCAGAACAACTTCACTGGGTTTTCTGCAAAAAAAAATGCCAGGAGGACAGGCCTGTCACCAAGAAAAGTGAAAATCTTCCCAGAAATCTCTCTGTGGGAAACCTAAGCAGATAATTCAAAAATACAGGATGCTTTGCTTAAGCATAGCCCCATCTGATTGCGTCCAAATGCCGTTTGGATCAAAGCTGACTTGCATCCTGCCTGGTCAAAGCCCAGTCAGCATCGTGGAGGGACTAACTTTGGATTTTCTTACTCATCTAACAATACACATGAGCCCCGAGTCATCAGGAAAGGTTAAACCAAAGAATATCCCCAYACATTTGTACTGAAGCAAAACGAATGCAACACGTCACAGTCCCTGCAGGAAGAAGTTTCATAGTCTGGCATCATTTATTAAATCAGACCAATACACATGCCCAGAGCTTCACCCTCACGACAGATAGCTTCAGCGCTCAGAGCAACGTGTAACCCACACTTCCAGCCTCTGACTATCAAATTGGGTCCACTCTCACACAGCCACTTTAAGTGATGCCCAAGGTCTCATACACAACATTCACTTATGAGGAAATTTATTATTATCTAATTTCCAGTGATGCATATGTATTCTTATACTTTATCCTTTGGGTTTCCAATGAGCCTGTGAACTCAGTTTATAGATGATGACCAAAACTAAAACATTGTGTTATACATACATGGACTGCAAGAGCATGAAAATACAAATATTTTGGTCACAGTTTGGAAACACTGCTGCAGTGTTTCCAGGAAAATTGCTTTCTACTCCAGTTCTTTGTAGGCCAGTCTCTTCCTGGAGAAAAGCACCTATTTTCATACAAAAATTCTGCTTAGTCATAAACCACTTTTTCCAATGAAAGAGTGCTCAAGTGAAATGCAAAGTTCTGATAATGTGTGTATTTTAGTTTCCTCTTTTTCAGTCTATTCTCTCTAAACTTTTTACATGCAAGGATGCATCTTAAGGATATAGCTGATGAAAGAGAGGATAAAATGAGTAAATATCACTTACAGTCAAGACTAAAATGGTCCTTACCTCATTAGTAGTTGCTATTGCAGCTGTTGCATTCTTCTGTCAGGGAGGGAAGCCTTGCACACTAAATGAGGTCGCAAGTTCAGCGATGTTTCACAACAGCAATGTCTCTTCATGAAGAGGACCAGTTTGTAGAACCGGTTCCACTCAGCTATGAGCCCAACGCTGAGTTTATACTGATAACCTCATAGCATCATGACTCTATACACACAGGCTCCTGAACAAAGCAGCACCAAAGAGTTCTTGGACTCTGATACCATCCACCTCGAGAGCCAGGAGAAATGAGAGATTTTTGATGCTACCCTGCTTAGCAGCCTCCACAGCGCGGAAGTCCCTCCAGAGTCAGTTCTCAGCCGAGAAGCAGAGCTCTGGAGAGAGGCACTCCTGTTTCTCACACAGACAGCCTCATGCAAAGAGTCAGTAATACTGTGATGTTTTTTCATTTGGAGCAGGGAATGGTATTAGTATCACTAAAGATGTGGCTTTATCTGTTATTACAAAAAAATATAAAATATATACATATATATATATATATACACACACACGCTACCCAAGCCACTACATACTGCACACAGAGACCTGCTTCAAATAAGTCCTGTTTTCCCCTTATGCTCCGTGAATTAGATTTCTTCAATGATGGCTGAAAAGTGTTTCTACTTTATTTGTAGCACACGTCTTTGCCAAGGCTTTCCCTCTGCACACTGGATATGTCACACAAATCTAGCCACACACTAAGGTGTAGCAGAGGGCAGGACCTGCCTTCAAAATCCTGCCTAAGAGTCTAAAATGTATTACGATTTTAAAAATTAGCTACCCTTGATCAGTGATCCAGAAACATAAATACATGCAGCAGTCAGAGTTGCCAAGCAGTTATCCTTAGCTATACCTAAATTAAAATATATATCTGAATTAAGCATGCAAGGTGAAGTAGCTTTTATACAGTTGGCAGACTTATCTTTAAAAACCACTAATTTAAGCACATCATCTAATGATCAGTWGTATAATTTAGTATGTCAAATATCACCTTCAACAGACAAAAAAGACTAACAACTTTAACATACTTCAGCAAACAGTAAAACTAATGAGAAAGGACAATATTTTGTGCATAACTTGACAAGCCCATTTTTTCATGCACCTGTTTTAACTGGAAAAATGTCTTAATAAATAGTAACTGATTTGAAGATATTTTGGAATAATTTTCTCTGCTGTATTAGATGAGATACATAAACACCCAGAGAGTGTTTCCACTCATTTGTCAAGCCATAGTAATTTTTATAGAACTGCTCAGAAGCCTGGCACCCAAAAGACATTTATCCAAGATACTAACAATAAGTCTATCTGTTGTCTTATTTCATAATGGACTGAAAAAAGATGATTCATGTTCTCTGCTCTTGTACTACATCATAGCTTTTCCTGTATATTCTTCCCTCAGGCAATACTTATTGCTCAATGGCTTTTTTTTCCCAGCATCAGCTAAGTTAAAAACTGAACGTTTAGGAACAAAGTTGACTCAATACTGTTTCCTCTCCTACAAAATATTATGATAGTAAATGAATTTGTTTCATGTTGTTAATATCCTTGGAGAGCAAAAGAAATTAACAAGTGTGTTTGAAAGAATGTCTATGATCAGCAAATTTTCTTATCATAGTAATTGTGGCCTAGTTACCTAGACAGAAATCTCTTGAAAAAAGGTGGAGGGTAATAAAGATTAAAATAGAAATAGAAAGTAGCCTGCTAATAAAAGCCTCAGTGAGTAAACAAAAGACACAGAAAGAAAACTCCAAGTTCATATCAAGTTCACAGAGCTTAAGTCAAGACAAAGCTATTACATTACCTAAGCCTTCAGATCACTGCTGATCTACAGCATATTAAGCAATGAAATGTACAAATTCATCACTTCATGACTACCATGGTAGTGCATAAGCAAATTTAAAGCTTCACAATAACATGTTTTCAAAACTTGGGGAACCACTGTCATAGACTACCATAATACCTGCAGACATACCTGTACAGAGTCCTATAACTTGACTTTGGCAGAAGTATTTCATTTCCCAGATGAATAAATAATCACATTTTTTCAGGCAACAAACAAGAGAACAGTACCTGAGAGAAGAAACTAAATGAGACATCCAGAAGCCGACTAAGCAAGCCCCACTGCTAGACAAAGCCTCTGCCAGCTGAACCTGGGGGAAACAGCTTCACAGCCTTTGAGCAGTGGTCACTGTGGCCCTGAGCGTACAAGGACACCAAGCAGAGAGGAGTCTCAGGACTATTTCGGAACAGGAATCCAACCTTCCTGACATCCTGTCTTAGTGAGCCAAACGTTGATGCTGGAGCAGGGGGTGTGGGGAAGAAGCAATGCGCCAAAGTTGGAGATTCAGCTGAAGCAGGAGATTTGGTTCTACTTACTGTTTTGTTATGTAGCTGCATATATTAAAAGCATGTTTAGCACAATATACACATGCAGTGACCTATGGATCCTCAAAAAAGGAAAGAAATGGGATTCATAGATCCACAGATTTCAAAGCCAAAAAGAAACACTATAGTGATCCAGGCCAGTGCAAACACAAAAGGCAACAGTACTTTTTGCAGAAGCTATATCAAAACATGTATATTTTAGGAACTTTTCTGGCTCCTTTTTAAGGCTTCAAATAAAGAAGCAGGGCAGCACCCCAATGCTACCCTTTAGAAACACTGAATTATCATCATGCTCAGGAACCTGCATCTTTGAGACTGGAGGTTTCTAGCTTCAGCCTATAGCTGCTGGATTTTGTTATGCTTTGGTCTGCAGAGATAGATTAAAAAAAAAAAAAAAAAACACACACCCCATAAAGAAAAGCTCTTTTTTGTCAAACCCCTTTTCCATGTATAAGTATATATGCTTAGCATACAAGGCATCTTTCAAGCATTTCTTTGACAAATGTACTGACTTGAAGTCCTTCAAGCTACACATCATAACTATTGCATCATTTTTATGCAAATGCTTGCAGCTCTCCTCTATGTCCACATACTTCTTGAAGGCTACACCCAAAATAGAACATAAGCAGAGATCTTCCCTCTGCTGCACACAGAAGCAAGTTTGCTTTCCTACTTCTTTTTTATATTATTCTCTTCTGAAACATACCAGGATCAACACAAGAGAAAACTTTGTAAGTGAAGTCTGCTGAATATTACTAAGTACAAAGAAGCCACCTTCAGCTCAGGCAATTGCTGAAGTTTAGGAGAGTACTCAAGGGAAGTATCATATAGGTTTGCCCTGGTCTTATATTCATCCCTATTTATCTACCATGACCGGTGGAGATAGGATACTGGATGAGACTTCCATCTGATAAGGACACCCATCTTTATATCTTTATGATGCTAGCATTTTTGGTAGTCTGCTGCATCCACTGTATTCCCGATTCCTAAATCCTTCCTAGTATCACTGCTAAGAAAGATCCACCAGTGCAATATGTGCTTCCTCCATTTCCAGGCACACTGTCAACCACTTGAATGTTTCTGGGCCAGCACTATTTATAACCCCAATCCAAATCACATAACAGTAGCATATTTTCCTTATATTTCTGTCTTAGCCAGTTTGTGACTCATCACACACCCAGGAATGTTTTCATTCTATCATGTTGTTAAAACTCTTAATAAACATAATACATAGCAGATTTGTTACTTTGTCAAATGCTTTTCAAACAGCCCCACTATCAATTACATTTTGAGAGCTGCCAGTGATCCCTTGATAATCTTTCAATCTTTTTCACCTATTGTGAATTGCATCATTCTTTGCAGATTCCATGAATTACAAGTTTTCTATCTGAATGCTGGTTAGCACTAGGCCAACGCCACAGAAAGACCTAAATATAAAACTAAAATAATGGTACAGTTAACAAGTTTTGTGTTTCAGGAAACTCAATCGTGTTTCTTTAAAAGTTTTAATGCTTTACCTAGGATTAGTGCATCAGATTGAACATAGTGTGATTTATTGGCTTATATTTTCACTCATTTTAAGTTTTAAATACCAGAACTGTTATAGAATGGAATTTTTCAGTCTTTTGGAGCCCCACTCTTTCCCAGCAGAGTTTCAAAAATCAATAGGAAAAGGAAAAAGATTGAGGACTGCATAAATACTTACACAATATAAACAACTATATATCTCTTCTAAGTAAAAATATAACTTCCCTCTCCCCATCTCTTTTTAATGTCTTTTTTTAGTCAATCCTTAATATTTCACAGTGTTTGTTAACTCCTTTCTCTTCAAATGTACTGTCCTAAGCCCAAATCCCCAGAAAAGCCTGAAAAGTTGGCCTGTTCACAGGAGTGCCTTGGGGTGGTGTTTCACCAAAAACATACTCACAGCTTGTTGGACTACTTTGGATTAGTATCTACAAGCAAGCTGCAAGCAGTCCCATAACTTGTTTTTTCCTCCATTTTTGGAAAAGGGAGACTGAAGAAACAAACACACAAACACCCCCAAAACAAAAAAACACCCCACAAAAACAAGAAAAACATCCCTAGAAGCAATGGTTTCATCTGGCTAAGAAGACAAACAAAATAGGATTGGCCTCTTCAGCAGCAGGCAGTCACCAGAGACCAAGAGGGTGCTTCATTCATCTCAATATGAGTGACAGAAAAAGATACCAACAGCAAAGAACCCAGTATGTATTTCACCTAAAACTTGGAAGCAAAGCACTGTTCCTCTGATGCTTTGCTAATCCATACAAGACGCATCAAGGAAGCATGACTGTAGGAGATAAAGAAAATGATGCATACTGTTAATCCATATAATCAGAAAGGATATAAAGAACATTTCTTAGTTTGCCCTCAGACTTCCAGAGTGTTTGATCACTTTTGTCTGGCAGACAAACTAACTTTGAAATTACTGAAGCAGCTCTGACATTTGTGTATAAAGGAATGATGTTCTACCTAGGCAACTCCATCAAAATAAATAGCTGAACAGAAAACAAAACTTGGTGTTAACTTCAGGAGTGAATTATTTGGGTGTCTAAGATTGCTGTATTCAATCTTCGTATGCCACCTATCATCTATTTGCTAGGGTAAAGTAGCAATGAAAGGAAACATTACCATGTAGAAAAACTTGTCAGTTTAAGACATGTAAGGAAGTCTTTTACACCGAGTTTATTGCAAAGCTGTAGCATGTGACTGGGGAGTAAAGGTGTTTTTGCACTGCTGTCTGGCTAAAGTCGCATTAGGTAAGAGTGCATGCACATGCAACATCTGCTGGAGCTAATGGCTACAGCTCCCTTTGAGACCCAATAAATCCAAACCTTCCATAGTAGGTGTCTGTTTCTGAAAGCATACTTACATGGCATGTAAAGCTATCAGTTTTAACACAATGCACTGGTATTTGGTGAAAGCAAAAACATTCAAACTGGGAGCTAAATAAAAAGCAACTTAAAGAAAGTAAGAAAAAAATGGAAATTAAAAGCATGAGTTTTGTGCAGATGAAATTCTTTCACTTGTTCTGACATATGGATGTAGGTTATACTTATATAGATCAATTAACTTGGTTATTCATACAGAAAATACACTTTTACAGAGTTTGCTAGTGGTCAGAGTTTTAAAATGAAATCCAGTGGGCAAGTTATTTGACTCATAAATCATATTTAATAGCTCTTTTAAATGATGTCAAAGTGATACAAGAATAAATTGGGAAACATTTCAGAGCCTTTACATCAATTTTAAGCTAGCCACAAGCAATGAAAGCAGAAAACCGTGGTATATCCATTTATACGATGGAGAACATCATTTCACAACCATAGGCATGCATGAATAACTTTGCCAATGCCTATGGTCTGCGAACAGCTTACTGTTAATCTTAAAGTGATTCAGATAGCATCTCACATCACTGTCCTAATTCTATACATTTGGATTTGCAGGAGTCATATACACACACAGAGGAAGCAAAACCTGTTTCAAAAAAAAAAACACAAAAAAACACACAACCCACCACACACACCCCCACACCAGACTTTCCCAATTAAATAAGTGTAGCACATTGAGTTTGGCTCAGCTAAATTCTCACCTTTTGACTATCACAGGTGACAACTTTCATCTTGCTTTTCTCTCTCGCACACACATTCTGTACATGTGATGATCAGTAACAAAGGAGTCAATAATAAATACAAAGTGTGTTTTTTCTGGGTTGCATACAGCCAGCAGACTTCAATATGGATGCCAAAAATCATTATTTTGTTCTTATATATCACAACATTATGATCCTGATTTGGCCTTTACATTATGTTGTGAGATACTTTGCAATTAACTTTGTGAGTATAACACTTGAAGAGCAATTGCTCATGAGATTTTATTTCGATTGTTTTCAGTGAAATGAAATATTCAAACTAATTAAGGGAATTAACAGGTAATCTCTTTTCTACTAACATTTACTAACAGAACTAAGGAGGAAAACACCCTTTTAGCTATAAATTCAAGTTTACTCCTTCTAAAGGAGAATAGGTGATTCTGGAAGGAAATTTTGTAAATCCTACATTGCTCAGCATCATGTATTTTTTTAAAAACATTTATTCAAAGATGTACACAAAGTGTTACAATGATTCATACTGTGTATGGAACATTTGGTAGGAGTTTGGTTATAAACATTCTAGAAATGGTTGTAAATCTAGAAGCCATTTGGTCAAAACACACATAATACAACAGGAGTGTCTTCTAACTGCACAGGGCACATCACTCTTGTAATGCGTTGCTCTCTTTACAGAAGCAACTTTTCAAAAAGACAGATTCATCCATACCTTTTTAAAGGGCACCTGCCCTTTATATGAGAGAAAGAAACTAAACAGATAGCAACCTCACAAGCAGAAGTAATGGTCATGGTACATTTTATGAGCTAAAGTTATGTTATGTGACCTTCTCATATCTATCCTTTTGGCATTAATACCTAAAGACTTTTTTTTAAACTGTAGGTATATACTTGTGATACATTTCAAAAAAAACAGTATAACTCATGTTTCAACTTCAATAGGAAAATTTCTGTTGTTACTCAAACATACTAAATCATCTAATTTATTTTATAGGGTTTAGCTGCAGATATTTTATCTCTAAAAGCAAGCTTTCATATAACTGCATGAAGCCTTGACTATATAAACAGCAATATGTTGTATATACTACTGTAGTAATTCATAATTTATTGACAGGTTGTATTTAATTATATTTAAAGATTTTTTTTTTTAATTGAGAGCCCGGTGAACCATAAATGAAGGATAAATTCAGCAATTCAGCCAAAAAAAATTTTTTTAAATATCTTATTTACTTTTTAAACAGAGTATTTAATTATGAAATCACCAAAACAAAATAAAAGGGGAAAAAAGCAAAAAGCATGTCTTTTTTTTTTTTTTTAAGTTTATGTAATTCAGAAAGACAAATAACAAATAGAAATATTGAATAACCAAAATAGAGCATGTCTCCTTAGGTTTCAAGCAGTTGAGGTTGCCTTAAAGTGAATGTTTTTCCTTTAATTTTATGCAAAGTTTGCTTCCAAGCATAATTGAATGATACTTGCTGGCTTTACCCCTCCATCTTGGCCACTGCATTTAAAAAATAAAAAAAATGAAAATAMACACACACACACACCACATTATTCATTTGTCTCTAACAAACAGGTAAATAGATGCCTTAGAAAACAGATGGAATAAGAAAAGAGTTAACATTCGAAAGATGTTCCAACAGCTTTCCTACCCCAAACGTGAAAGCAATTACAGCTTCACTGAATTAGCAGGACTGAATATGCATTTTTATGACTTGTCCTCTGCTCTCTTCATTGACTTCTGACAAAGCTCACAAGACACCAAGTTGTTCTCATCTGGAATTGCCTGTTATGCAATGCTGATCATCCTCTTCGTATCTTATAGGACATATGCAAGAAAAAAAGAATCATTAATGTCTAGGCTACTTTAATACTGTAGTGATAAAAGAGGGTTAAATGAAAGCATGAACAAATACAGTGTCAAATAATGCTTTTCTGATCTAAAATACCTCCAGTTAGTTTATAGGTAAAGTTTCTAGTACTGCAGTTCTCAGAGATTGCAAGACTGATTTATCATGCTTGTGTGGTAAGACAATACAGTCCCTAAACTGAGAAAATTTGAATGAGGAAGACTGAAACCCATCAGGACCTCCCAGCCTCGTCAGACAGAGAACACACAGCAGTAGCACTATACTACCTTGAATTTTCATTCTGTGGACTGAAAAAAAGAGATTCTCTTTTCTATTACTGATATGTTGAAACAGCCAGTTCATCTAATTCAGAATTGTTTAACCATTTAGGATTGACATTATAAGCTAACTGATCAGTAATGATGACAGTTTAAAAATAAATAAATAAAAACTCAGTATCAAGAAAAAAAAAAAAGAAACAAATGTTACTAGGACTTCAACAATAAAACCTAAGGTTTTCCCTTAACTAAGTCTTTTAGAAAGCTGTGCAAACTACTCTACAGAATTTCCACAGTCAAAAAGTCTACTCTACTCTTTAACAAGTTGTTATAATAGTTAGCCATTTTTAGTAAGAATCTCCACTTATTTCAAGTCTGAATATTTCTACTTTTACAAGTCAGATGTCAAACATCTTCATATCAATGTTTGTTCTCACTGTTATAAATATATAATGTTCAGCCCTCAAACTTCTTTGAGCTTCTTCAGTAACTCACTAAAGGCCTATTTTCTAGTTTTTCACTCTATCTTTGTCTCTTCTCTGAATACACCAATTCAATACAACAATTTTTCTTTTGCAAAGACTGAGGAAAAAGCAATCTTAAAAATTGATCTCTCTTACCTTAATTATTGTGCAGATGCCCATTTATTCTCTCTGATTTGAATCAAATGGGCCTGACTGAAATGTTTTCTGGACTGACTCACTCAGACAAGGAGCCATGAGAGCT
The DNA here is from genome assembly GCF_003343035.1 of Apteryx rowi. Taxonomy (NCBI): domain Eukaryota; kingdom Metazoa; phylum Chordata; class Aves; order Apterygiformes; family Apterygidae; genus Apteryx; species Apteryx rowi. The sequence continues at coordinate 443,282 of NW_020450803.1, read as the reverse complement.
GCTGAGGCAGATGGTAGAGGTGACATCGTGAATGGACAGTAGGAGGCAGACCATCAACAGCAATTTACTGCTGCTGGGCTGAGACAGCCAACAAGAAAAGCGATACCTCAGCAGCACCTCGCTCATTTTACCCCAGTAGATGCAGCCTAGATGCTCCCCAGTGAAAAGATGTCATGCCTTACAACACACTTGGCACAGGACAACGGGCTGAGTCACCAATGGCACAAGTTTGCAGGTGGAGCATGCGAGTGGGTGAGGGCAGCCAGTGGACAACCACCTGAGGCGTCTGCTGAAGCAGCCACACAGCCTGGCTGTCCAGTCACCTGGCCAAAGAGAAGTCTTTCCAAACTCAAGGGAGCACTCACATGTTTTGATGAAAAAGTCAAGAAGAAATAAAGCTGCAATGCTTATTCCCTCAGTTATCCACCCTCAGGTGCAAGGAGAGAATGATGCAATTTCTGACCACCTTGTTACTCGTGTTAACTGTGTCCTCTGATTTCTTGAAGGATGGAAACCCACAGGGTCCATCTTAAGACAACAACAGGAGAGCACCTTTCTCCTCTGGACCCCAGTCACCCCAGCTTTATTTTTTTTGGCAATTGGCATTGGATTTGCCAAAAACTTCACCCCCAAAAAGCTATTTCCTCCTCTCCTCCTTGAGAAACATTTGATCTGTAGCATTTCTCTGCTTTCCCTGGTGGCCAGCATTTCTAAAGCTTGCTGGGGCTCCGTGAGATCAAACGGACACACAGGCTAGGCTACATATCACAGGCAGCAGCAGTAGATTTTGGACAAGCATTTTCCTCAGCAGGTAGCTCTCTACGATCTCTTATGGACAACAGTCCCAGAGTCCCCTGTGCAGGGAATGTCACAGTTTGAGGGATAATGTGGTTCTACTAAGGACTGTGAAACCCTAGATGCTAGTACTGCTTCTATTTTTAACTATATTTTGTTAGAAATATAAGACCTAAACTATTTTCAAAGGAGAGCTGTATTATCAATAGAGACTACATGTGAGGAGAAAATACAACTTGAAGAAACCCACCCAGTATTCCAGTAATGGTCTGCCCTGATGACTTGTTCAGGAATTAAAATGGCTTTAAAATTCTCCTTTTTCCAGATGTAGGCTGCAGTTGCTGAGGTTTTTTAATGAGTTTTAACTAAATAAAAAAACTGTATTAAAAATAGTATTAAAGAGAGAAAACAGTACTTGACTCAACTACTGTGTGCCATTTTTAGATTTTTTTAAAAGCTAGAATTCTGCCTTTTAGCATTTCCATATGAATATTGTGCTCATTTTATCTTAACTTAATATCCATGTGAAAATGCTAATAGCAATTCACATATCTTGTTTATATATAGCTTTTGAATTTGGTTTTGTGGTGCTTTAACGGCCAACAGGTGTTTGCAGCAGCAAAAACAGCAAGAATAAGTATCTAATGATTCCTCCTAAAAATAGGAGGCAGCAGCTTGTAGCACCTTTCCTGAAATTTGAGAAAAAAAAGTTAAAAACCATTACTGTCTACTTCCTACAGGCAATATCTTCTTTGTATGAAAGTCATTGTATGAAACAAAAGCTACATGAAAAAGAAAAATAACATCACAGTTGACAACAGTCTGGGACATTAAACACCAGTAAATAACCTAGGCATTTACACAAATAAATCATGGATGTGCATGCTTCATTAAGCAGTAGTCTTTTAACTCACCTTCCCCACCTACTGGTGCGAATGCCCAGTATTAGTGTGTGGTTTCTCAGTTGCCTCCCACCTCTCTGGAGACCCACCACTCACTGTAGGTGGTCATTGCTGCTTCAGAGCCCTGGTATGACCCTACGACACTCCCCTGTAGCTCACGGAGAGGAGTGCTCCCGTGAAGAGGTGCCTGTTTTTCACACTGCATCGCGTTTGGGTGCATCATGGCCTTCCAGCTGCATCACTCCTACATGCTGCACACCCCACTGCCTCTAGGCATGCCTTCACAACCCTCTGCCTGCAACAGGCCTAGGAAAGGGTTTTCCTGCCTTCAACCTATACAACAATCATTGCTTTGCCAGTATTATGATCTCTGTGAGCTCTTTTAACTCTTATTACAATTTACTATGAATTTCATTCTGTGAAAAACCCTAGGCCTTACTTTCCCTTTTCTCTACATCTCTGGGGTGCATCTGAACTCCCGTATCCAGAGGTCCCTGACTGAGGTTTGGTTAGGCTAAAGCTTCACTTGTCCCGCATCAAGTTCAATTCAGTTGTTTATTTAGTCAGTAATGATAACGTTTTATTACCTCTATAAACAGAACTTTAGAATAGCATTAACACCAGCAACCAAAAACGTTTGTACAGGCATAGTGGGCATCAACCATGCAAATGAGGTCTGACTCGGTCTGTCTCTTCCTCAGATTTATCAATAGATGGCAGCAAGCAGCTCCTTCTCTCAAGTTTCAGAGTACAAAGATAGAGCCCAGGAAGAATAGTTAGGGCACGGGACAAGCTTTCCAAGAGAATTCAGATACTTCTTTACAGTAGTAATATGAACGACCACGTATTATTGCTAGTTCAGGAATGATTCACTATACTCTGCAACAACACAGAAATACGGAGTTGACCCGTTACTAAAGCGCCCCATAACATTTGCAGTACATTATGAACAGGTCAACAGCAGAAATTAAAATGTATTTTCACTCAAGTTTACTCATATCTTAACTGGCACGTGTTAAAATCCTCAGATGAAGTATAGCAATTCATGAAAACAGTAGCCAAACCAGGCCAGGATAGCATTTCCATTGAAACAAAGGCTAGAGAGGTTATAACTCCTGGTGAGACTTTTATAACAGACAGCTACAAAGTTTGAACTGCTCATGTGTTTAGGCACAAAGCACAACTTACCTTACATATGCCAAGATTCAGATGCACACTAAAAATAATACCTTTTCTCCCAGTGAAGATGAGTCTTTCAGGAATCTCTCAAAATCCCCACACCCTTCCTTGTGCCGTTTGACTAATTCTCCCTAGACCTTCCACTTTGCTAATTCCTATACTTGGAACAGTCTCTTTTCTCTAGGATCAGACTACTTCCTTACTTCCAAATAACCTTCCCCTCCCTTCCCCACACACACACCTTGTTCCTCTTTCCCTCCCGTCCCCCTTCATTTCTGGTGTCATTGGTGTGACAATTCCTCACAAAAAGGCTTTCTTACCAGTCCTACATATTGTAAATTCATAGGGTCAGACAGGTTATCAGAACTGAGCAAGCGAAACATTAATGTCCGAGGGATGTGCTAAATGGGAACGAATATGCCTGAGCCCTGCTCTTGCCACACAAAAAGATACTTTGTTAGGATTGCTTGGGATACAGTTTGCCATATGCTGTTTAGAAATATTTGTTTGTATATATATAAATACTTAAGCTACAAAACTATTTAAGCAAAGCATTATTCATTGTCTGACAGAAATTATTATTTAGACATAATTGCCCGAGCAGATGGTACCCAGTAAGAGGCAGCTATACTTTCCTTGGAGCATTCAGACAAAACCCTTAAAACCTGAGAACCTGCAGGTAGCTCAGAACACATTTAGCAAAATTCCAGGTTGGAGAGCACTTTCTGCCAAGTTAAAAAGAGAGAGCAGAGCCATGAGCAGGTAGATGCTAACTTAAATGAAAGGGGTTTGTCTGTAAGGGTGCATTCTTCCTGCAAGGTTTAGCTAAAAATAAATAAATGCAGTTTTGTTTCAAATTATCAAAAATGTACAGGGAAGTCATATCTATGCTTTCAGCCAGAGACAGCCATAGATCTATTTCTGCTCCATTGGAAGGGTCATGCACATCCACTGCCCAGCCAAAGCACAGTCCTGTCCTGTTCGTGGCAGCAGCAGTCATGGGATTACAGCATTGAGAGCGAACAAATCAGCTAACATGACCTCGCTCCTCCTGTAGGTCACAGCACATCACAGGATACATATCTAGTGCACGTTCAAAAGTGTCATTGCTTTTCACATGATGGGCACGTGACTGGTCACACCATAGGAAGCACGAGCAGCTTCTGATGATACACATACGTATGTCATACCATGCCTGCGTTTTGGCTCTGTGACTGCTCCTCAGCTGCAAGGGGGAACAGTCATGAGGTGCCCCAAGATGAGAGCAATCAGGAGCATGCTGCAGAGGGGAAGAATATTGTGGTGAAGTGTCTAGCACATAGGCCATACCTCAGATAACACTGACTGAGCTTAAAGACAAAAAGAGCAACCAGCCAGACAGATTTTTTGCTACTTTAGCAGGCAATATAATTAAAGGAAGTCAAAATAATTGCAATAATGAAAACAAAGCACAAAGTTACAGTCCAAGTATTTTCTGAAAACTATCCACTAAACAACACAGCAGAGTCTATACCCCTACGAAAATATTTTCCTTGGTGGAAATGATCTTTTCAGTATTAAGACACCATTCTGCAAGCCACTAACAAGTTTTGTCCTGGGGTACTACGTAAAAATCAATTTAAGGACTACAAAGGTCATTACATAGGTGAAAACTGTTTTATCATAAATTGCAAATGGTTATCATGAACTATTTGTTTTTTCCAAAGTAAATATTAAATTCCATTACTTAAAAGATGCCATTTATATAGTGGCCCTGAAGTAAAGAATGAATATCTTAATAGCTAATATTAATCAGATCTCACACCCATGCAGATTGATTTCAATATGATTCCCTTGGTAATGCTTTTGCAAACTGCATCTCACTAAGGATATTTCAGATCAGAGTTACACTGGAGTCCCACTGTTTCTTTGCTTTCCTCACTGCTGTTTGCTCGCTCAGCGACACACAGGACAATTTAAGAAGAGATTGCCGTCAGTGGAAGGGAGGGCTCTTCCCTGTGCAAGTCATACAAAGCTTACTCTCTTCTTTTAATCTCATTTCACTGGTAGAAGGAGCACTTCCTTCAGGACTTGAGTGGCTTGCAAATAAGAGTAGCTGCCACCTTCCAGTGTCACACACATTTAGGGGATTTTAACCCTCCCTCTACAGGTTACTTTTCCACAGGTTATGCTTTTGCATAAGTAATGACCCTTGCAAGCAGGATACACACAACTTAAAAGGACACAGCAATTGTTTATTGGCTGATGTATGCACAGGTAGCTAGGATTAATGAGCAAGCAGGCTGTGCTCACCACCTTAGTTAGCCACCCAAAGTGTCTTTACTGACCAGACAGCTGTCAGTCAGAGGAAGGGCTGGCCTCCACTGCCTTTACATGGCATTAGCTCTCCCTTTCACATGCCTTACAACAATTTTCTCACTAAAACTGAGTCAAGGTTGCATAGTTGTACTGCATCAAAACAGATCTTAGATCACTGACAGCTGAATCCCTGGGCTGATGGCTATGGGATAGCTGCTGTAAGGTCTTCAGCAGTCATGGTTACTGCATTAGCGCTACTTGTTTCCTGGTACATTAGTTTAGCAAGTTTGGGGCTTAGACAGCTTTTGCATTAGTAGCTAGTTTCAGCATCAAGCGGCCTTGCTCTATTTTTCCCATGAAGCAGCTCCTCACTTGCCTACCAAGGGCGCTGGCAGTTATTAAATAGAGATTGCATTTGCACATCTCAAAGAAGCAATGTATGCCATCTCAACTATTGCAGCAGGAAAAAAAAAAAGTGAAAAGTAACAAACATCTCCCACAATACATTTCCAAATCGCTTACGTTTTCAATAAATTGAAGACAGACAAGTTAAGAATGCTCATGAGTGACATTAAGAAATTTTTTGTCCCTTTCTATGATTGAGGAGGATTAGAAACAGTCTTTTCTTGAAAAAGAGAAAAGGAAAAGGGTATTTTATGACATAGTTTACTATATGGGAACACATCTTGAGCACACTCCTACTCTGATTTTTGTTTGTTTGTTTTAAAAAAAAACAATCCACGATTTAAAACATCCAAATAAGGAACCCGGTCAAATACTCTGTACCAGCCATGAATCAATAACTCACACATAAATCTTTTTCAAAACACAGTATAATAGAAAACAGAATACAATGTTAAAGCAAAATAGATATTACAGAGTTATAAAAGATTCTTTGAAAGTAGAAGCATAGTTTTTCTCCCTTCAAACTGTGGAAAGAAGAATGACAGGAAAGAAAATTCCTAGGAAAGATTTTTTTTTTGTTAAACTAGCTTGATATTTCATAAATGCATAAATATAAATTTTTGAACTATTTTATTTTCCAAGTATTGTAATACAAAAAATAGTGTTTCTCTTCAGTATCAATAAAATCAAAAATACATTAAACTAATAACTAAGTTGCCATTTTTCATTAATAGTCATTGTCCTTCGGTACACAGGAATAAATGATTGTATATGCAAAATATCCCCCAATTTAAATAATCTGCACAACTGATAAGGAATTTGCTTTAAAAACTGATTTAAGGAAGTGGTATGTAAGGTTTGTGAACAGCAAAGAATGTAAATACTTAAAGTTACCATTAGTATATATAAAATACAAATTCATACAATAAATCAATGTTATTAAGAGTCAGGCAAACACAAGGCAAGTCACAGCTTATGTTTTTCATTATATATCATTTAGACATGATTCATGATAAGGCACTCAAGATAATTGCTGTGCCTGTCCAGCTTCCCTAGAAAGCCATAGTTGCTTTATATGAATATTACAGTCTTGGATCTGAAGTAGTTTTTCTTGAGATGTTCCTGACACTGCTCAGTATGACACAAAATTTATTTTCTCTTGTGCATGTCATCTAGCTGTCTCTGTACTGTTTAACACTTTTTTTATGGGTCAGGCTAGTGACACCTTTTGGGCTCTTTCCCTGTTATTCTGATAGTGTCAAACATCTCTATTTTCTGTAGGAATTTTAAAGATTTTTTTCAACGGCTCTTGAAAAGAACATGTCCAAACATATTAATATTCTGTAGTCTTATTTTCCTTACATGCTAACTTTGTTTATTATGTTCTGATATCTAGGCTTTTTTTTAAATATTATTTTGATTTAGAACCAGAAAACAATTTGACCATTACCAGATTCTTCAATTCTGTTAACCATATGTTTCAATGGAAGTGAGTAATATAGCTTATTTAACTAGATATTAAGGTTTGGGGGCATTTTTTAAGGTCTTACATATCCCAGTGAGTTCTGTGATATACTTAGCTTTCTTTTCCATCAGTTTGTCTGGAGATGGCATAAACATATACTTTAGAGTCATACATATAGGGCAGATACAGAAAATTTCACAAGTGATCAAGCTATACGGTCTTGATCTTCAACTAATTTTACATAGCAACACCACACAATTAACTCTGTTCTGAGATCTAAATGAGATTCTTTCTACAGTATCATAAATTTGTCTCTATAGTTATGGATATCAGAAGTGAGGAGTGTTAAGGAGATGGATTGGCCAAAGATTAAGTGATTAAGGAGCACAAGTCTCATTGGAAAATCTCTCCTGTCTCTCAATTAAATTAATCTCCCTGAAAGAGTCACATACTGAGATACAGGGGAAAGACACAGAAAAGCTCAGACCTAAGCTGTAGAGCTAACACTAAGTGATTTTAATATGATTTGAAGGAGAAGATGCTGGTGAACTTTGCGTCAAATTTAGAAAAAAAACAGTAAAAGTTGGATAATAATGATAATAAATAAAATATAGGCTGCCACAGGCAGAGAATCGAGGAAAGAAAACAACACTGATCAGCAGGACAGGTCTTAGCATACCATCTTCCTAACTATCAACCAGTTTCAGTGAACATTATTCAAAACAGAATTTTAAAAAGGTACTTAGCATATGTCTGGGAATGTTGAAGGGAAGCTCCCCTGTGCAGAAGTGCACCAGACAGTGAAAGATGCAATCAGTGCAAAACAGAGACAGAAGCTGGCTCCTCAGGAACATGTAAGAGATGACAGGGCAGAAAGCAATTAACTCCAAAAGACAGGAGCACTGGAAATAAGTTTCTATCTGATGTATTCAATGACAGAAGTTTGATCTCCAAGTTTTGCTTCTTGGAGACAAAGCAGCAGCGATGCAGGATGGAAAGGAATGGAGACATTTCAAAGCCATGAACCAGAAACGTGATCTGTGCAGTATTGAATGAATTAGCATGGAAATGTTGTATTTACCAGTTCCAAACAACCAAGTAGCACTTTTTGAGAAAAGCAACTTAAAGATGCTGGATGAGAGTCTAATTGTGTAGGTTAGAGGAAAAACAAAAACTTAGATGTCAAGATGACTGTTTTACTTTATATTATGGAGTTATATTGACCCAGCACACAAATCCAAAGAACTGCCCTGCTAACTATTGTAATGCCCAAAATTTTTCATTGAATTTAGCCTTATGAGCGAGACTTGCAGCATTGCTTTCTCTAAAGGTTTTTGAGTCTTTTCAAAACACAACATCTCATCATCTGCTTTTACTTCCTTTAAGGAAACAGAAGTACACGCTGTCAATCTTCTTACTATTTTCACATTTTGTAGGGCACAATCAAGGTACCTCTAGTCATTATAAACATTTTTCCTACTCAGAACTTTATTCATAATGCTAAGAAAGTCTTACTTTTTGCTGTAAGCAATTTATTTCCCCTAGAATAAGTGCAAATGTAAGACTGCACAATATGATCTACACAAAATTTTTCAAGGTCTTGGAAGACAAAGGTTACCTTTGCTTGTAGTAGAGCATGAATTAGTACACTAATTTCAATTCTATCTCTTGGTTTACACTAACCTTTTACATGCAGGAAAACAAGAAAAAAAATAATGTCAGCAACTTCCCTCCCCCCGCCCTTGTCTGGAAACCATAGAAACCAAACTGGAAGTACAGCCAAGAAGTTCGTCATTTGGCTATCTCTGGCTGATCTCCATGGAAACATTTCACTTTTTGTTGAAATGAAAGGTTTTCAAATCAGACAAATGGCCACAGCTTGATGGGTTATGACATCTTTGGGAAGAATTTAAAGAATGAAAATAATGTCAAGTGTTTCTGCTTTACATATTCCTATTACATTTCTAGTTAACGCTATTCATGCCTATTTTATTTCATTACAATTACAGCTTTATTTTAGAGTTGCGTTATCAAACAGGACATTGAATTAGGAAAAAAAAATTGCAATGCCCTGCCTGCAAACCAAGATCTATTGGCTATGGCATAGAAATCGGGTATCATTCACTGTAAATTATATAGGTCACACAATACCTTTCCTGCATGCTTTGCCTAGGAGTTTGAATAGAGGCTTTGAGTGTGTCATGATAACTAAGACTGAGAGCTAACAAAACATGTAACATTAGCAAGTCACACCTCAGAGCTATTGCTTAAGAAATCCTGCAGACTCAGGAAGGCATTTCTGCTTTCTTTCCACCCCCTTCACCTTTTAATGTTTATTTTAGCTGCAGTAAGCACTGGATGACTGGAAAAAGTCTAAAACCTCTGTAGTTCTAGCAGCAAGACAGCTGATATTGAAGGTACTTCCAGCGGACTCAAAGCTTTTGAGTCCGTGCAAGCAGGTATTTGAGCACTTAGAGTACATGCACATGAGGGCACTTGGGACAGAGAGACACCTGACCTGATGATCCTTCTGAGGCTTCTGACTGGGGATGGCCCACTGCTGCTCCACCTTGGCAGCCACACAGCTGCTCAGGACACCAGCAGAAAGAAAAGACTTTGGCAGACTCCAGCTTTGGGACTACATTTTTATCGGCAACTCTTAAAATAGATCACTCAAGGAACAAGGTTGGTGGCTGATGAACTGGACTGATGCACCTATGTTTCAGCAAATTCCTTCCTCAGGCACCTACATCCTCTCTAAGATCAGGGATATAATGTCCAGAGAAAGAATTATGGTTCACCTGAACATTTGTGCAAGTCATGTGCATCCTTTTACTACTCAATCTCCTGTAAGAAATTGTTATTTTGAGAAGAGAAAGTGTGAAACAGACAGTAGAAAACAAAAAAATGCTTAATCTTTTAAATAGAACTTAAATAGAGTGTTCTTTGAATGCACCCACTGGTAAGACGCGGCTAACCAGTGCACATACCCTGCTGAAGTATAGATTTGGCAGTGTAGATTAAATAGTCTTGTTACAGAATGATCTGAGGTATCCAAACTTAATTAAATTTATTCGTTCTTAGACAGTTACCATTTACTACTGGAGCCACTCTACTCCATAAATTTTCATTCTGTTCCCTCACAGGTAGTGTTCATGACATAGGTGAGAAGAGGATCATTTTTTTCTGCTAACCTAAATAACAGCAGAAGCTCCATTCCCAGAAAACTCTTAGGCAACAAAGGAAGGAGAAATACTGAAGTCATCTGAGTTCATGCAGAAAAACAAAGATTTCATACCCACATTAACATTATTCAATAATTATTCAGCTTATCATTATGTACTGCAAAACAAACTACAATGCATGTGGGATACGACTTAATCTTAAAAAAACCTCTGATCATGCAATGAATAGTTCCCAATGTCAGCATTTCTGCATTAGGTGTAGTTAACTAATGCCCAGTGGTGGCAGTTTATTACACTACTCCTACCAGTGGTCTACCTGCAAAGAAATAGTGACAACAGAGGTTATTGTAAAGGAAACATTGCCAGTGATAAAAAGATATCATTCAAATTCAGCTCCAGACAAACTGTCACTGAACAAAAGGGTGAAAACGTGCTGATGTTTCCTGAAATTTGAAAGAATGTCGGAAAGATTGCAATGAATTATAGAGACAGAAGTAAACAGAGCAGCAAACTCAAGGAAGTCATGAAACTACATTCAAAGAGAAAAATGACAGACAAGATATGACTGTGCTGGAAGTTTTATCAAACTTTCAAAGTAAAATAATAGTCCAGAGGCAAGATTAAGAAAAAAGGTTACATCTGCCTCAGTTACTTCACAAATATACGAATAAAGAGACTTTCATGAAAAAGGATTGCAGAGCCTGGTCCAAATTACCCAAATGAGCTTAAGACAGAGCCAATGTGAATACTCTATCTGTTTTTTCTGCACCTGTACATTTCAACACTTACCTTCTGGGAGATTAGTTGTAAAATGCTGTGACTTTATCTGAACTTTGGGATGTGGGGGGGGTGGGAAGGTAATTGATGCTTGAGGAAAATGAGAACTCAAAATAATCTTAACAAATTTGTGAGGTGATGGGGGTGAGGGAGTGGAATTTTGCATTTGTACTTAGAAGTGATCAACTGCCCAAACACAAGAAGGATGGTTGGCTTCATAGTGCTCAACAATGTCAATCCTGAAAAGCTAACTTTGTGCCAGGATGTACAAAAACAGTTGTATGCAGGGCACCCAACCTGTTATACACAGCACTGCTAATGTATCAGCAGAGCTGCATCTTGTGGAGTACCAGCTTCAAGAAATCCATGGATCAGCTGGAGAGAAACCCAAGGAAAACGAGAGCAATCAGAGGGCTGAAAAGCAGCCCACAGAGAAGGCTTGAATGAATTGGAGCTACTGAGTTTTGGGAGGAGAAAGCTACAGGGAGACCAAGCAGCCTTCTAACATGCAAAAGCTCTTTGTAGAAGAAGAGATTAATCTTTTTTCTGTGTCCATTGCAGCAGGCCAATAATGGACTTAAATTGCAGCAAGGGAGATTTGGACTAGATATCAAGAAAAACAGTATTTCCAGCATTATGTACAGTTAAGCATTATGATAAATTTCCTAATAGGAGTTGTGAAATCTCTATCACTGGCAGTTTTTAAGAAAATGTTATACAAACACCTGTCAGGAAATATTTACCCAGAAGTAGCCCTGCCTGGGGCAGGGGAATTGGCCAGCTCAGGATTTCTTTGCTTCCCTTCTGCAAAAGGAGCCACAGACTCATAGATCTGCAAGTGAGGCACAGAGCAAGCTCCTTCCACTTGCTAACCTGGGAAGTCCAGAGGAGCTAATCAGTTTGAGTAAAGCACTGGCTAAATTTTTTCACATGTGCCAGACTAGACAACCTCTGCACATTCTTCAAGCTTGTTTCCTACAACTTTTAGATAAGAGGAAACTGGAGCAGTAGAAGCAGAGTACTTCATTTTTTAGGCTACTGTGAAACAACTACAATTTAAAACTTAAACTCTAGTTTAAAAACTTGACCCTGAGGAATCTAGTGAAATTGATTCCAATTAAACCTATCTAGGGAATCTTTAAGCATCCTAACTGACTTGGCAGTTGGGAGGTTTAATGACTTCATCTCATTGTTTACTTGCAAGTAATCTTTCTGTAGGAAAGGTAAAGCATGTTGCACGCAAGTGTATACATCTGGCTTCCTCAACGTATCATCACTTCTTAGTTTCTATCCCAGACCACTGTCAGATGAGGCTGAAGTAGAAAATCTTTCCAAAGGGCTCAACAACAGAGCTTTTGTCAATGCTGCCGGATCAAGGCAGGAATAGGTTTTTAAATAGCAGTATCTCTGCACATGGCACTTCTCACCTTCCTTATACCCCAGTCCTGCCTGTATGGGCTACCCTGCGCTAACAGCTTGAAAATATTACTTTGTTTCCACAGCACAAGATTAGAAATTGTAGGACCCCAGATTTATCAGACCAGAGCGAGTTGTAAACAGGGTTTGGTCTAGCTGCTAATTTTGGTGCTCCTGACTATCACTAGAGAACTGAAATAGAAAATTTAACTTTAAATACAAGAAAGAGCATGTGCCAGCTGCCCTCTTTCCCCACCACCTGCCACCCATGGACTCACATGATGCAGCCCAGTGTTTACCAACCCTGCTCCTCCATCTACACCCTGAGCCCCAAGCAGCCTTCTCCCATCCCCACCAGCACTGTGGCGCTGGCACAGGCTCCTGGGACACAGCTACTCCTTGAAGGCACTAGATCTTCCTGCAGCAACAAAGAGCCAGACAGCACTGAGATGGGGCAACCATCACTATTTGTGCAATCTGGATAAAACGCTCTGCAGATGCAAGTATTTGTGCACGTTTCACAAAATATGAAGGTACAAACACATACATATATCACTGCAGAGTAGTTTCAAATAAATATTTTCTGGATTTCCATATTTAATAAACCACACTTCTGTTCTTGCCTCAGTCTTTGGGGCTACTAAGACCTTTCTCACACTAGTAGTTTCTTCTTTGCTTTAATGTAAAAATATGAAAATCCCCTCTTGACTTCTCTTGGTGCAGCTTGTAATAGAACTGCATCTGGAAACACTATACCATATTCTTGTATTACTTTTACAGCAGGAACTGCTAAGTACTTTGGCTCACTTACAAATTCTTCAATTCAGTAAGATATAATTGCTCAGTGATTCATGCCTTTGCTAAATCTATGAAAGTTGTAGGCATGATTATTAACATCACATAAAACCCTAGAACTAAAAAGATTAGTGAACAGATTTTTTTCTTGGACATTGACACTTCGCAGATAAATTATATTGTCAAAATGTTTAAGGAAAACAAAGCACAATTATGACAGGAATGGTTTTATTTTACACACTGCTCCACTTTAAAGAGTTTAGCAATTGTTTTATGGCAAAGTATAGCATAATTCCAACATTTGTTTATCCATGCAACAGCACAAGCCCAGCATAAAATAGCATTAAGTGTTCATTTCAGAAACTTATGGCGCAATTTCTTTATGTCAATAGAATTTCACAGTCCAGAAGCCACAGGCCTCTGTAGTGACAGACAGTGGCATAAACAGGCTATTGTACTTCACCTACTAATTGTTCTGGAGTCTGTGGTACCTCTTTGAACCACAGCGTATCTTGACTATTAGCTAGCTAGGCTTGGTGAGGGAAAATCACATCCATGTTTAAGCTTTTACAAAGGGTGACTGCTGATTGTATCAGACTATTAGAAACAGAGCCCGTGGGCCCATTCACTTCATTTCAAATCTGAACTTTGCTTAGTTTCAGACTAAAACGATTGCCTTTTCTTACGCTTCTGTCTGCTGACAGAGATCTCTTCCCGATGCAGGTATGTATTGGCTACGATCAAATGACCATTCAACTACATGAAGAAATTACAGCATCTTTCATTTCTCATTGCAAGGCAGATTTTTCCACATCCTCAAATGGTTTTGACCCAGTAGATGGTTTTTCTAGGATACTGCAGATTCTCTACAGAGAGGGTTGAGGGGAGAAGTAGAAAACCATAGGCAGGGAAGAAGGTGCAGGGGAGGATTCAGAGCTAATGTCATATGCCATTGACTGCAGCGAAACTCCAAAGTGGCCAAAGCAACAGAGAAGCAGTAGGGCTTATCCTGCAGCTGCAGGATACTCTCGTTGCAGCCTCTCTGGGGTCTCTCCTGGAAGTTTCAAAAGAGGACTTCTAGAGGAGCCGGGAAGTCCCACAAGATATAGCAGCTCTGGCTTTCTTAATGGTAAATTTGGTGATGAAGCAGTTTTGCCAGGCTGGTTGACAGGTGACATGACCCCCCCCCCATATAGTTTTAAAATAATAATAAATAATTTTTTGGTTTTTCTCACCAAGGTTAGCCCAGAGAATTCTGCTGGAGGAATTATGGTTATGAAAAAAAACAAAGCACTAGACATATCATCCATCACTAGAAATCTAAGATATTATGGCAATACTAGAAATCTGAGCTAAACTTAGAAAGGTTGCTGCCTTTATCATCATTCATTTTACCGCATCTGCAAAACAAACAGGAAAAAACATTTATCTTTAAAGCCAATAAAGAAACCTGCTTCATGAATAGTGCTGTGATGTTTAAGACAAATGCTGTGCAACTCTTATCCCTTTTACCAGGGATTCATATCCCTTACAAAATAAATGATTAAAAAAATACCAGTGCCTCTAGTCATTAATCACTCATATCTAACAGCCATCTTGTGGCAATTGATTCTCCTGGTAATTATACACTAGGATATTTTCAGATAAAATGTGTTAAAATGCTTTTGGCAAAGAAGGAAGGAGCTGAAAATATTTTTCTGTTGTCACAAAACTGTAATATCAAGACCACACAGATTCTGGTGTCTGTTATTAAGTTTAGATCAAGGTCTACTCCTTATAAGGTAAAATTACATTGCCTTCAGATTTTGTAAAGAATTTCACAGACATGCATACACAAATGAGAATTGCACAGAAATTTTGAATTGAGTTGTATAGAAATACAATTCATTTTAAATAAATTCTGAGAGAAGAAGGCTAGCTCAGCACGAAAAGCCAAAACTACAGAGACAAGCCTGGAGAGACGAGGGAGCGTGCACTTTCCGTAAGCCAGACCACGGCAATGAACTGTCACTGGTCTTCCTAGGCAAAAAACAAACAAACAAAGCAACCCCCCCMCACACACACAACCCTCCAAAAGACAGCAGCCGTGCTGGTAAGGCTCCACAGGCTCACACATGGGGCTCTGGGCCCCAAGGCTGCCGGGGGAGGCAGGTGTAGGAGCTAGCATTAAGCAGCCATTGCCAGCTCTGGCTAAGGGACCCAGCACTGCATAGGAGCTGCTGAAACAGCAATTCTAAATATCACCCAAGTGATTTTTTAGACAGAAGCATCAAGGCATCTTTGCATTCACAATGTCACAAGCTTCCTTCCTATCAATAACCTACTGTTGTTAATACCAGCAAGCCTAATGCACAGGGTATGCACATATCCTGTGCATATTATTCCATATATTATTAGGATGAATTGCACCAGGACAGCATCAGAATTCAAATACACTACTTATCAATCCAGTTAAGAACTATTAGGACTATAATGTCATAAATGACTTTCATAAGGCTCTTAAAAAAAAAACTAATTAAAAGTCACAGCCTAGGTTATGTACAGTTACCTAACAACCTACAGCACTTCTCTCTGCATACTCATCTAGTTAAATCTATTTTTACATTAAAACCTAATAAGCAAAGATTCAAAGGAGTGCAAAATACTGACCTTCACAATCACATGCTAGTCAGACCACAAGAAGAAAAAAAGCCAAAACCTAGTGGGGCAGTAATAAAAGGCAGAGGTAGTTAACAGATTAGCAGTGAAAGAGGTGAGAATTTTGTTTTGATCAGAAAAAGCTGAGGATAATTATCAGCTACAGCTTTTTTTTTCTAGTCAATTTGCCCATCCCAAACCTCAGTCTTATTCATTACGATAACAGGCCTAATGGTTGTAATGCTTTGCAACTGCGAATGTGACAGAAGATTTTTCATGACCATTTTCTTCTACAAATGTTAATGTCAAAAAGAAGAGGACAAAATAAACAATGATGAATTTCTAGCTTCATTTATTACAATTTTCTCGTTAGCCGCAGCGCTCAGTTTAGTTATAGTTGCAAGCATTGGGTCAGCTGATTTCTTGCCTCTGATAACTTCGTAGTTGTTAATGTCCTCCTTCATCTAAAGCTATCATTAGCAAAAGTGCACAGTACTGAGCCTGACATCATCTAACWTCTACCTCGAGAAACCCCAAGAAAGAGATTTGTTAAGGGTTTTTGTTTGTTTGCTTTAAACATAATGACTGTAACCCAGGAGACTGACCTAATTAACTTTTTGAGAGAATAGCTCATTAAGTTGTTAATTAGCAAATACACAGCTCTCAGTTTCTATGATTGTTGCAATACAAGGCAATATCTATGAGCAAAAGTGATAATTAGAGATACTTTCTAATTTATCTTTTTAAGGCAATCTAAACATTGTTGCCTGTGAAAGGGAATGTGATATAGAACCTGTCACAACAGGAGCCGCAAGCACTATTTAACTGCTATGCTATTTCTGCTTTCAACTATTCAGAGCTGAGGTAGAGCTTTTCCTTTCCATAAGCAAAGAAACGTAAAAATCTGAACCACTCATATGTTAATTTTTCCACTACTGAAGATACTCCTTGCTCCTGCCATGACTCGCTTTATGCGCCCTGCTTTATACCGGACTTGCACAGCCAATAGGCGGTTCCCAGCTGTGGGTGAACAGGATGAAGCACGCAGAGGTGTATGGTCCGGTAGCTGCTTACGGGCTTTGGAAGCACAGAGCTACTGAGAGCAGCTTTGTTTCAATCAGATGTGGATGTAGCAGTTGCAGTCCAATCTCACACATCCACTGCGGGTAAAATTTGCAGTTATGTATGGTGAGAGCAACAGTACTGTGTTTCATCACTGTGCTCTTGATCACATGTGCTTTAAAAGTCTAAGAGTTATATATTTGTAAGTCAAATGTTCTTTTTTCCCTTCATATCACTAGTACTTTTACTAGCACAGCTCTTCAAAATCAGCAAGGAAGGCTGCACACCTCCCTCTGAAATGAAGCAGTATTTCTGTGAAGTATGAAGGTTTCCAGGCACAGTTACAACTACCTTCTATTATCACTTTAAATGGATATCATTTAAGATGTAAAGGAATTAGTTAAGGAACTTAAAGCTGATACTATGATACAATTATATAAAGTAAAATGATGTGCAAGCTAGCACAGTGCAGAGATAAGAAAATAGGATTAGTATATCTATATTTCTGAATATTACAGAGTGATTCTTGAGCTAGTTTTAAAAAAGGGAGTGTGTCTAGATGAACCTCTTAATGCATCATGATAGCACACACAGACATAGGGGGACATAGCTCTCAGGTGGCCACGGGGCTTTCTGGTTTTCTTTAAGGTATAATTTTGAACAATTAATGAAATTTGTATAGAAGTGCATAAAAACAAGTTTAACATTCATCTGAACAAGTTCACCAATCCCTCAATATAGATCCTTAAACAAGCTGTTTTTATTTTTAATGTTACTTCATTTACATACACATACATAATATAGTTGTAAAATATACTTACTGTACTACTCACTGCAGCTATCCAAGTTCATTGTATTTGTTGCCTTTAATCTTATGCTGGTTTTATATCATAGATAATACCAGGAACACAGCTGAAAAACAGATACTTGGCAGTATCTTGGAAAACAGAGCTTGACTTTACTAACACCCTAAAAAAGCACTTCATGCCCAAATATCTTTGTTACCTAGTTTATAAACATCTTAAACATGATACATAAATGCACAATAAGTTTAATGTTCTTGTTAGTCTGTTACAGAAAGGTTACATGATCCACACTGAACTGTTATATAGTTTGTTCATTCTTATGTCTAAAATCTTAATATTCTCACATTTGCTGTAAAGTATCAAACTTTCAGATTGTCTTCTTTGCATCACTATTTGCTGCTTTTGGTAGATGTCTTCCTGCGTGAAAGTTCCAGCATTAATAAAGTTGATAGTTAACCCTGGACTTACAGAATTACTGCTTTTCATATTTTAACATTCATCTCTTCTTATCTGCCAGTTGTTCACTTATTTTTTTTATATTTTACCCTGCTGCATGATATTTTATTCATTCCTCAGCTTTGTCTATTTCCTCATATTTTTCATATGGAAGAAGACATTTGAAATTCTTTGCTTCTTACTTCAAATCTCATTAGTTAGTTGCAGAACTAATTAAACATTTTACATGCTGAGGCAAAACAGCTTTAGGTCATAGCATGCCAAATAAACTCTAAAAATAAACAATACATAATTCTAGAGAAGAAAGACATGAGGCCTAAAATCATTTTCCAGTATTTTAATGTGTAAAGTCAGGCAATTCTTTTAATACAGAAAGTGTCAGAGAAACATATCTGAATCCAAACCAGGTTCCAGGCAAAGAGGGCATTAGAGTAGGACCAAAACAATAAAACACTTCATGGACTTGAGGGAGGTTGATTCTCTCTCTTACTGCATAAGAACATTATGTTTCTATTTACCCATTTAGTTCCCAGTCACATAATTGATGAAGATGAATAGTTAGCCTTTACCACGCAGTTCCAGGGCACGTCACAGCTTTTTTTTTTTTTTTTTTTTTTTATGAATACAGTCTAAAATGGGGGCTGTTACACAGTGTGGTTCAAATGAGCTGGGACAAAGAATGAAATGGGGTCTCCTAGTTTCCCTTTTGGCATTCTTCTCATCTTGGATTTTAGCTCTTTTATCCTTAGCTCACTGCTTAGGTCCCTTCCACTGATGTGCACTTGTGCAGTTTAGCTGTTTAGTCAAAAATAAAGTCAGTTAAACAGTGCATGTTCTTCTAGTCTGGATAATATAGCATGTACTGCTACCTAGTCAGGAACAGCAAACCTGTGAACTTACCTGTATTTTCTAAAGTATTCCATCATTTTTGAGGCTGTAGCTGTACAGCCTGCAGCCTCAACAGTTATGATACTAAAATCCACGAACAGCCTTCTGTAAAATTATTCTTTACTAAACCTCTGCCACCTTTACAGTGCCTCACATAAAACTGCTTCCTTTTCTTTGCTCCTCCAGAATAGGCGAATGTCCCAGTTTTCTAGTCTCAAAATTTCCATTTAAACTGGATTCTGGCCCATTGTAGCATCTTTTAAGATGTGGGTGCTTTTTCTTTCCCTAGCATATTCTGATTTAATGCTGTGAAATCCTTGTTTCCCAAGGCTTTCCCTGACAGTACCTTCACTGCTGCTACTACTCATTCAGTGTTATGCCGGTCTGAGCTGAACATTTCCATTACTTCAGAAAACAGTTATCATAAAATTCATTCCAGGTTACATCTTGCAAAGAAGTTATTAGTTTAAACATAGGTTTTGTTCTCTATTTAAAATAATCACATCTAATAATAAAAGCCACAAGTGGAGAACAAGTTATTTCTGAGCAGCAAGTCAGGTTTCCTACAGATTTGTATCTTCTGTTTCTGTATCTCTAGAACAACCCTAGCTCTCCTCTGCTCACTCCCTCTGCCCTCTAGATGTCCTCTCTGACCTGAGATAGCTCGTGCTCTTTTCCATGTTCATAAATCCTCCAGCAGTCCCAGTGCTCCCTCACTTGCTCTCTACGCCACTTCCTCCTCCATCACACACATGAGCACGGTGCTGAACCCATGGACCATTCCTGCCAAGGCGCTGGTCTCGGGAAGAGTCCGAATTTGCTACTTTGGGAAAGGGAATTAGAGGAGGAAAATATGGAACAAGAATTTTGAGAATGGACCCTGCCTCTTTTCAGCAATTTTTCTGTAGGACCTCTGCCCATTTGTCATGTCTGGTTGAAATTGTCCAGTGTGCTCAAAAGTTTTCACATCTTTTGGGCAGAGGGAGAGGAAAGAGTTAATATTAAAAAACACCATTTCTTTCCACCAAGATGGAAAGGCACAGCTCACAGAGTGTCTGTTCTTCAGTTTCTGCAGGATTTGTGTTACTGCGTAAGGGTACTACAGTGGAGGCAGAAATCCTGGGTTTTGAATGCATGCTACCTCCCACTTTACATAGAAGTAGTGAAGGTGGAGGTCATTTACTATTATTAGAAAGCAGCTGAATTGCAGTAATGGCAAGCAGAACAGCACCCCAGCAGAGGGAAGAGGAACCACAAATAACAACTGAGGCTCAAAATAGTTTCCAGGATTCTGCCCAAAACTGGAGCATTTCATAGCTGTACAAGCTTTCTAACTGCAGTGAAGCTTTAGGAAACTAAAGCAGAGACAAGATGTTCCAATTAAATGAATAGTCAGGAAGAGTCACAAACTAGCATTAAATATGCTTGAGAACAGACATGGAGGAATGGTATAACTCTGGAAAAGAATTATAGCTAAGATTCACCTTAACATCTAGGGAGCTATGTATTTGTAGTGTAAAAAATGAGATTCTTGAAGAGTATTTTAAACTCCTGGCTCCATTAGGTCCTTGTTCCCCTCTGAATGTGACGGTTATTTAAGAGTAAGGCTTGACTGATTGCTGTTTGAAAGAGTATTGAAAGAAGAGGTTGAAGGTGAGAAGAAATAAAGGACTAGAGACTAAATTGCACTTTGGCTCAGGGGAAATCAAGGACAAGTTACACACCCTCCTGAAACATTTAAGCTAGAGAAACCTTGATAAAGGATTTAAGATACTGCTGTAAAAACTATTAGTTCCCAGTCTTCTCTGTTACTGTGTTACATGTCCTTTGGAGATTGAAACAATCAATATGTTTTACATGGGCTACCAAGGCTAATTACTTTTAGAAGTTTTATTCACCTGAAGGAGATATGATACACTGCCCAAAAGGTGAAATTGTCTATGTACATTATTTATCCTCTACAAAAAAGCAGTCCATGGTCTTTGTTTTAGATTATTCAAAGATGATAATGAACAGCTCAAAAGAATAGTGATACTATGTAGATGGTTTAAAAAAAGCTTATGTTATAAAATTTGGTGTGGCTTTCCAAATTTAATTTTCCTTAGGAGAGGCCAGAAGTAGAGCCTTATCATTTAGACTCAGTTTGTGGAGTACCAGTGTCAAAACTTCCAAATCCCATCAGCTTTCAAATGCCAGGCAGGACTGTTCCAGCTGCCACTCCAGGCTGTTCAGCACTACATCAGCTCCACTTCGCTCAGTTTATACTCAGTGTCCATTCCCTTCCCAATCTATCCATCCATCCATCCATCCATCCATTTTCTCAACACTTCTCAGGCCAGACAGTTTTAGGTCCCAAGTTGGAAACACCTATGTGCATACGTGGCTATATAAAACATATTAGTATAGTCTTTTACAGTGTAAATCTTAAAGTTAAGTTATATTGAGTACTTTCACATTGAGATCACAACTTTAGCAGACCCAAGGGCAAACCTCACAACTTCTGTCTGTCCCAAGATCCCACATCCCACATTGTTTGGTCTGGCAATGAAAGAAAAGTCCACAGTGCAAGCATGTAGCTATGGACAGTGGCTAGCAGCGAAACACAAAAAAAGGAAACGATCAAAAAAGCAGTTCACAGAAAGTCAGACTGTGACACAAAATCTTAAAAGACTTTAGTTTTTGAAGGTTATTAATGATGATGTAAGTATCAAATTACATTACAATCTTTAAATCTAATTGAGGTTTGGAATATAGAGAATAAATCTAGGTAACAAAGTCTGCAGACTTCTGTTTTTAGTGGGAGAAAGATGGTATGATTCAGCTCTAGAGTTGTAACTGTAACTGTCAATGCATAGACTAGCTGGCTCTATAATAACATTTTGCAGAGTATTAATTTTGTACATGCACATAATCACAATAAAAGCCTCCCTATTCCCAGATTCAAGAGACTAAAGTTGCACAACTACAAGAACAGCATTTTTTTGTGTCAAGTTAGATATGCAAAACTTAAAGATCTGCCTGAATATTGTGCAGGAAAGAAACATCACTCTATTACTTTGCAGGCAAAGAGGAAAAGACATTGGGCATGAATTCAGCCAGAGTATAAAGTTGTCAGTTGTCCATTGACTGGTCTGAAGGTGTAAAAATAATCAGTGCTCACATAAAAAAGAAAAAAAATGGTAAAGTTCTTTAGGAAAAATGTTGCTGAAAATAAGAGATATCTGTCATATGAAGAACCGTACTTATTCTGAAGCACAGCAGAAAGTGTTGTTCAATCTCAACAGCAAAAGAGGAAATAAGTATACCTATTAGTACTTCATGTGACATTTGAAAATACCGCTACCCCTATATAAGCAAGTGACAAAGAAACAAAGTTCTCCCCARATGCTGAAGCTGACATCCTGCGCTGCAGATTTAATATAAGCACAAGATAGATTTTTAATTCTGACAGGTTACATATCAACAGTATTCAGAGAAAACAATTAAAAGCTGTATGTCACAAATTCATGTTCCCTGTGTTACTGACTGCAAGAACCTAAAGAAATACATCTTTGGTGGGCTGCTTTGGTTGCTTCTGACATACAGTGACATGAAGTAGATCCAGGCCCAATTCACTCTTTTAGGATGTTTTGTAAAGTGACTTTCAAAGAAAGGCATTATGAGGTTCCTCATTTATCATCTCTCAGCACCCTCCTGTTCAAAGTCGCTCAGCTGACAGGTAAAAACAAAGTTACTGCCAGTTTTCCAAAGTCAGTCCAACTTCCATCAGTATTCTTTCTAGCTCGCACATACCTAAGCGAGAAGTGTCTCTATTTGGCAGACAGTTAGACAAGCCTGGCTTGCCTGCAAGGCTGCCACATCTATGGAGGCTTCAGAGGCCCTGCGACAGCAGCAGTTATTAAATATTCTTCAATCATGAGTAGAAACATCTCAGCAGGAAGCATCAGAAAACTTGGCAGAGGAAGGCTTGGAATTGGTAAGAACCTTGTCAGAGAAAAGGTATTTGAGCTACGGAGATAAAGGAACATGCAGGAAAGCACGCTGAAAGTCCTGGGAGTCAGTGTGGTCAGGATTCGTGGTGAGGCCCAGGACAAGTGGACTGCCTAGTGCTATTTCTGTAAAGGGCAAGCCACAGCCCATGCCCAGGAATTATAACAGGAAGGCCCAGGAAAGGAGAAAATACTGCACTTTATTCCAAGCAGATGAAATGCAGAGAGCACCTGCCAGTGCACAGAGTTCATGTTTCATTGAAATTTTGCCTTAGCATTCTGACTAATGGAGATATTGCACTGAGAGGCAGGGATTTTTTTTTTTTCCACATTCTTCACTATAAAAGTTGAAGGCAGACATGGGTTACTCAGGAGCTTATCTGAGCAAAAAAAATCTACGCTTTCCACTGAACCAGTGTAAAAGTCAAAGACGACGATCAGAATAGTCTGCATGCTCCATAAACCCCAAACATTTTCAGTGACTGGAAGTACAGGCATCACTGTAGGACTAGGTAGGTGTGCATTCAGTACTCTGTTGTAACAAAAGCGTGTAGAAATATTTCTGATCCGTGATGCCATTTCAATTGCTATAATACCACATACTGACTTGAGCAAAGGGCTCTTAATTGACAGAATTTGGCTGAAATTTACCCTCCTTAATGCTGACAAAAATATTACAGCTAAATGTTTTGTTTCATTATCATAAATAAAGTGAAAACTTGCCATTTGGTGATAATATTGTTTTGAACCAAAGCAGAGATGTTCAGTTCTAACGACTAAGAGCTCTCAGAATTTCTGGCTAAAAGGCAGTAAAAAATACTTAACTTGGAAATATCTGCAAAGGCTTTAGGTGTCACTCACATTTGCTCTTTGATTTTAATACATACCAGAAGATTTTGGACAATTTGAGGATTATGAATACTGTAAGCCTCAATATGACCTTCTTAGAAGGCAGAACATTTTTCAGTAATTTGTCTTTCAAATTTATGCTTGATCATATCAGTTGGTTAAACATTAAGTCATTTCATCCCAAGTAGCTGAGTAACATCATGCATTAATGCAGTTACCCAGGTGTGAAGTGAGAGCAGTCACAGGTTAATGGTATTGCTGACCTGAGAGAGATCAGAAACTGATCCTGATACAGGTGACAGTATTTCTGAGACACATTTAATTCACTCAAATTTTAAATGTTATTGGTATTCTATGAAAAAGGGGCAGCTGAAATAAAACATGTAATACTTCAGAGAATGGGAATATGCACACAAATACAAGTATTCTTGAACGTTAGCATGGTTCTTGAGTCATTAAGACATTTCTTTTTCTCTAGTCATGAAGAAAAAAATGATTAATCTTTGAACTGTCTGGAGTTTCAGCTTTGTTACTGTACTTTTTTCATGAATCTAAAGAGGCAAAGCACAATTCCAAGATGCACTAAATGAATTAGGCATATAAGGCTTATTTTAACTAAACTACAAATAATAACTTCTGTCTGATTTAGCACAGTTGTATGACTTTAACCGAGAGACCTGGGCCTTTCCCTGCCGCAGTCGCACTGGCTGAAGACACGGCACATATCCTGATACAGCAGCCGATTTACCCATCTATCTGCTAATTGCAAGAATATATGACAAGTGTTTACAACAAGAGACTGTTTAATTAGAGGAAGAGATGAATAAATAAGTAGCAATAAATTAAAATCTTCATTGTAACCGAGTGGGTTACAATGAAATGAGTAGAGGTTCATATATGCTCTAGTTACTATAGTTACCACCTCCCTCTCCGGCCCTTTAATGGGGAACTAATCTCTCTTCCCTCTCCAAGACAACCATGTTACCCATGTTCACCTCTCACCTGTACTAATCAGTATTTCTTCCCCAAGGGAAGGCAGAAAGATATCAATATTAACATTGCAGAGCAAAAGACTCCCTGACTAACTAATCCCAGATCTTGGGAATAACAAATTGTTTTTTCACAGAAGTGCTGAGGTTAATAGTCGGCAGAAACCACCCCTGCCATGTCAGTGAATAACACTTTCCACCTCACCAGCTACCAGAAACCCTAAAAAACTGACAAACAGGTCAATATCTTGCATTTCTTTTGCTGCTTGTCATTGAATTAAATACCAGAGATGGGGAGAAAGGAATTCCAATTTGCAACTATTTAGCGAACAGCTTGCCATAAGGCCCAGAAAGTTGGTAGTTTCTAAGATTAAGGACACCCACAGCCTCTCTATATACACATGGTAGCTTTTATTCCCTCTGAAATTATGCCTTATACTAGGAGGAGATGAATTTTGACCTAAATCCAAGAAAGGATTTAAGTGCTTCCATCTAACAGTTGGGATACTGTGCTCCTTAAAATATCTGCTAGCTGCTTTATCTAACTTCATAGATCTGTCTAGATACTCAGGCAACAAGGAAAAGATTTAGGTGCATAAACCTAGGTGTCAAGTGCCCTTCTAGACACCCTGGGATAAAGCTGAGACAACTGCATGGGGCTGAAAGAGTAGGCACAAGATTTACAGGAGACACCTACACTTTCTGAAGAGCAACTGGAAGTCCATGAGGACACTCAAGTGTATTCAAACTATAGCCTATCCCAGGCTTGGGTACCTGAATAGCATCTGCCAGTAAAGTCTCACTGGCATAACACATTCCCACCAATGAGCATGTATGAAACTGCCCAAATCCTGATACTACCCAGTTCTTCATAGCTGTATTTTCCATGTCAGTCCCAGATGGGATCTGAAACCAGGCACTGTCCCATCAAAATCTTACCTGCTGGCAGGTACACAGCAATACCTCAGGGCACCCTTAGCAAGTGCTCTTTTATGCAAGGACCAGCAAGAGAAATGTAGGACTATCTAGCATCTAGAGTACCATTTATTTCTCTCTTTAATGAGTAGGACATTCCCCCAAGAGTTGAAAGAGTTCTTTGTCAAATAACCTTTTTGCCTATTTTTAAAATACCTACTTACTTAGAGGGCCTCCATCTTATACTTATCCCCACACCACCAGGTAGTTGGATATACTGAGGGCAGTTTCTCTCCCTTTGCATGAAGACCTCATTGAATCCAACAAAATGAGGAAAAGTGACTCAATGATTAGGTGCCCTGATCTCAGACAATAACTACACAATGTTATATCTTAAAGTAATTTCTTTCAAATCAAACCTATAGAAGCAACCACATTTCTAAAAGTGCCTTATTATCAGAGCATCCTTAAGTCATGGATAGGAGTCACCTGAAGAATAATAAATGTATTAGAATAATCACAGAATCACAGAATCACAGAATCGCTGAGGTTGGAAGGGACCTCTGAAGATCATCTAGTCCAACACCCCTGCTCAAGCAGGGTCACCTAGAGCACATTGCACAGGATCGCATCCAGGCGCGTTTTGAATATCTCCAGAGAAGGAGACTCCACCACCTCTCTGGGCAACCTGTTCCAGTGCTCTGTCACCCTCACAGTGAAGAAGTTTCTCCTCATGTTCAGATGGAATTGTCTGTGTTTCAGTTTGTGCCCGTTGCCTCGCGTCCTGTYRCTKGGCACCACTGAAAAGAGTCTGGCTCCATCCTCCCTTAAGATACTTGTACACGTTGATAAGATCTCCTCTCAGCCTTCTCTTCTCTAGGCTAAACAGGCCCAGCTCTCTCAGCCTTTCCTCATAAGAGAGATGCTCCAGTCCCCTAATCATCTTCGTAGCCCTTCGCTGGACTTGCTCCAGTAGTGCCACATCCCTCTTGCACTGGGGAGCCCAGAATTGGATGCAGTACTCCACATGTGGCCTCACCAGGGCTGAGTAGAGGGGGAGAATCATCTCCCTTGACCTGCTGGCAACACTCTTCCTGATGCACCCCAGGATACCATTGGCCTTCTTGGCCACAAGGACACATTGCTGCCTCATGSTTAACTTGGTGTCCACCAGCACTCCCAGGTCCTTCTCTGCAGAGCTGCTTTCCAGCAGGTCAACCCCCAACCTGTCCTGGTGCATGGGGTTATTCCTCCCCAGGTGCAGGACCCTGCACTTGCCTTTGCTGACCTTCATGAGGTTCCTCTCCACCCACCTCTCCAGCCTGTCCAGGTCTCTCTGAATGGCAGCACAGCCCTCCGGTGTATCCGCCGCTCCTCCCAGTTTTGTATCGTTGGCAAAGGCCTAGTGCCACTGTGCCTGACCCACAGTACCCAAGACTTCTGCACAGGGCCCGCAAATGTGACACAGGATTTACTGGCCAGTCCAGCCATTCTGGAGAAGAGGCAACTGGAGGCCAAGGGGGCTGTTTAAAACATCTAAAATATTTCTAGGCACTAATGTGTAGGCTACTGAATCACTACCCTGAAGTCAAACAGGGCTGACCACGAGCAAGCACAGGATTCAGGTGAGTTCCTAGTCTCCTGACATAAGTGGCATTTCCAAAACTGGATAGAAGATACTAGTTTTGAAGGCGAAACAGAAGCAGAAGTGGGTCTCCACTCCTGTAATCTGTTAGATAGTGTTAAAAAATGGGAGTGGTACTGGGTACCACATTGCACAGTTGAATATAGTCACTATTTTCAAATGAGGAATATAAGATAAAGAATTCAGTTTTGTGTTCAAAGTTGAGGTCCTCACTAGTGTTAGCCTAATATTTGCTGAAGTGTCTACTTTGCCGGAAAAGGCTACTACAACATTAGCAAAATTTTATTAAGCTGCACCATATCAGTTAACTTCTCCTTCCTCATCATGCCCCTCCTCATAGAAAAGACAAAAAAAAATTCAGTGAGAAAGAATTTGCATTTAAAATTTACATTAACTTACACATTACTTTGGGGGGGGGGGTTCTGCAATGTCAGTAGTAGTAGTAACTTAGAGTTTATCAGTATTTTATTGTTCTTGAGGTTATTGCCACCTGTGTGTTCTGTGATGTCTTGTTTCTATAATATCTATATATTTCAAGATAGTGATAAACTGAGCAGTTATTCAAGCTATATCATAGCTTCTTAAGCCTTTTATTTTTGGCTCTTGCCTACAACAAGAGGCTATGCTCAATATAATAAAGCTGAGGCAGGAGTAGTTAAGAAGCTGCTAGTAAAACAAAGATGGCTTCATACCTCTGCTCTTTCAACAACTCTGAATAGAAAAACAAAACAAAAAAAATGAAGCTTTTTCACGCTTGGCTGGATTTGAAATTAGCTGCTGTCGTTCCTTTACTGACTCAGCACTTCACACAGCGCTCTTAGTTCTGCCTCAGCTTGTGAATATGTAGTTGGCTTCATACATACACAGTCTATTTTGAAATGCTTTTATTTTTATAGCAGAAAATTTTTACAGCATCTTTAAAGCTTACTTTTTCTTTCATTGGTCCTTTTTATGATGTATTCCTTCACTTTCATCAGAGTTTAATATCAGTTAAAGTTCTGTTTCAAATAAGTGCAAACAAACAAGCTTATCTTTTACATGAAGGTCTACCAACTCTCCAAAGTCTTTTCAATTTAATTAATTAGTTAAAAGAGTCCCTTTACTTAAATAGTAATTAAAGAAGTCATTTTCCTTTCCATTAGCAGTCTTTGGAGGGACAGTTCTTGTTGTAAGGAAATTGCTTAGTTACCGCCAGATGATCAGTCCAAGTGAATATAGGTATCCTCACCTCACATCATTTCTTATGCTGGACAACAGCTGGAGCAACCTGGTGAGACTGATAGACTATACGTTTGCCATCTCACTCTTCAAAAACAGGTTGAAAGTGAATTTTCTGGTGGTTTATCCTAAATATTCCAAATAACATTTGCATCTAGGCATCTCAGAGATACTTGACTCTAAAGGATTTAGAGAAGAGCTTCACTGCCTTAAGAGAAAGCATGTCTTAGATGGAAATTCTGTCACCTCCAATTGTGAGTCTTTCTTAAAATTTGGACATCTTAAACAAATTAAATTCCTTTCAAGAAGAAAATCATTATCTCCTCAACTGAAGGATTTAAACTAATCGCCTAGTCACCTCCAGAGACTGTGGCAGAGTTTAGACTCTGCTCTAACTTGTCTGTAGATTACAGTGAAGCTTGGATCAGCGTGGTAGCTATTGTTTAAAAAAGGAGGCCTCTGAATTCCTCCGTAAGCATAAATTAAGGAAAATTTTGTGACCTAAGTATAGAGGCCGCATAAGTTTTGGAGGTCTCCTGGGTTAGGTGGCCACTGGAGCAGAGATTTTCTAGACTGCTAATGTGAATGCCTCACTAGATCTCATCTTAATCCTCGGAAACAGAACCTTGACTCATTTGATCCAGATTTTCAGGAAGCCATGAACGGTATCTCAGGAAGAAAGCCAAGTGCTCAAAATGGAGAAACATCAGCAAAACTTACAGAAAAAACACATTTAGCTAAGCACTTGGATCTGCGTCTATCCATCAAGATTAGCCTTGCATCTATCTGAGTGATATAACATGCCTATGTATTTAAACTAAATTAAAACACGTGAATCTTAAAAACACATGAATTTGGCACTGCCAAACGGTATGAAAAAGAGATTTGAGATTTAGAAAAATACAATTTCAGAATGGACCCTAAGACTGCTGACCCATTACAGCTTCTTTGATTCACCTTAATTAGCCTGGAGTCATAGAGGCAAAATATGACCAATTTCCTGGTAATCTCATAATTCCAATTTGAAAAAAAAACATATTTATCAAGTAAGTATAGAGGAGAATAGATTTTTATTCATAGTCTGTTTAGCAGGGTATACTTTCCCTATGTGTAAACTAATTAAAAGGAGCTTAGGCTATTACTTCTCTGGAATAAGAAATGTATGGACACCTGGCATTCCACTGGTAGTCTTTTATACCATTTACATCTGCCCAAGGCAAGTATCAGTTACTCCCCTTTGTCCCCTAGTATAAGCAAGAATCAAACTGTGATGTAATATTTGAAATCTATTTGACTGTTTCACATGTAATGGAGAAAGAAACCAGCTCTATATATTTCAAGGACTAAGTAAATAAATAATACTATTATTTACTAGCTATTTGTCTGCTTTTGTTGAATACAGGAGAGTTTAAAGGAAGCCACTGTCTGCTTTCCAGCTTCCAAGTAAGGTGATGTTAGGAACAGTCATTGGATTGGAATTATGGAATAAAGAATGAGGAGTTACCAGGCTTGGGATTAAGTGGACCAGAACCAAAAGAATCATCAGTCACTTACCTTCTCCTTCTCCTGGTGTTTACTTACTCTGCAATCTATTATCAGATAGCAGTCATCTTTCAGCTTTAATTTGGCTAGGCTATACGAGCAGCGCATCGCTCATAAAACTGGCTCCTATTCCCCCAGTTGTCCTAGTAATCTTACTCTGCATCAGCTACGCTTCAAATTCACTTTTTCTCAGTGTAGGTGACCAAAATGAACTTGTGAAGTCTGAACAGTGTCTCATACTGAGGTGCTACCCAACCTCTTCTTACATCTCATGTTACCTAATGCATTTAAGAAACTGATAGAGCCTGGTGAGCCAATCACTTGTTTTAATCTGCTTATTAAAGCTATGAAAAGTTATTCAATTAGCTGGATCACACAAACTGCATCTCTTTATACAGTTAATACAGCTATAGAGAAAGAAGCTTTGTGTTTGTATAGCCTGGCACAATACATTCTGCTCCAAGGCAGGTTCCACTGGTACAAATGTTCATTTGTACTGCTTTGTTTTTACTTATCTGTGTCATGCCTAGAATACCAGCTGGTAAGGAGTCAACTCTTAGCCATTGTTGCTTTTTAAACTTTAACATTTGGTTTCATAAAGAACTTTCTTGGAACTACAGAAACAGGACTCTCAGATCCTGGATATTGCTACATTAATCCAGCATCAGAATAAACAAGAAGCATCAACAGATAAATTGATGATCAGAAGATGGTTTCAACAGTTGCATAAATCCAGAGCTTTCAGTGTATATAACTAACATAGATGAGATGCAGCATCATGGAGAATGTGTGTGTCCGGAAGTAGATATGATTTTTGGGGAGACATGGTCACATGATGACATTTCAGCTGCTGCACACAGAGGAATTCCCAAGTGATGCTGAATGTGCATTTACGTATTTCTTAGAGTTCCTTAATGCAAATAAAAAGCATTTTAAAATTCCTGAGTTCAGAGGCTGGAATTGCTTCTTGGTTCTTGGTGGATTATGCTGGCTCAGCATAAAGTAGTGTACCATAGCAATATAAACAGTGCCGTGAGCCTTTTTTCCTGATGGATGCTCAGGCAATTACTTAGTAGGACTGAAGATCAGATTAACCAAACTAAATTAGTTAAACATTCATATATTTAACATCCATTCCCCAGGAATAATTGCCAGTAAATTTAAATTTGTTCACATTCTGGATGATAAAGTAAAAATGTCCTTAGTGGAAGTGTTTGACTACTTATCAACTCAAAGAGAAAACTGAGCTATTTATGGAATACTAATGCTTAGACCATTTGCAAAGAAAAGCATATATTAATCTTTTACATATTAGGATTTCTGCTGTTTTACAAAAATGCATCATTCTTAAAGAAAGATTCTACAAATGAAAATGTGTACTAAATGTGTAACAGCTTTATATGCTAAACTGATTACGAAAGAGAAATAGGGTGATATACTATATGACCACTCCCTGCGCGAAGAGAAAAGGCCTTTGAGTTTGATCCTGCAACAGCTTTATTTTAAAGAGTTAGGGTTAGACAATGAGCAAAAATCATTTTGCTTCCTCCTGCAGTCAATGTACAGCATGTGAGGTGGCCTGGAGATAAGTAATGAAGTTACAAAGTTATAAATACTTCAAGGCCCTGTAGTGAACAGCAAAAGGGCAGCCCGAATTGCTTATTGCCAAAGCATTGCCTTGATCATGCCATGGTCAATTCAAACTCAGTTAGATGAATGAGAACAGATAGAAATCCAGAAATAAGCTGGAAGTTGCTGACGGGAACCCAAAGTCTTCTCCTGACACCTCCAAGCTGAGGACCCTTATTCTGCCATTACAGTGTGCCAGGCTGCTCTGCGAGCTGGCTCAGTACTGTCTAGTTGCATTAGAGTGGCACTGAGCCCAGTCTAATATATCCTGCCATTCAGCATACTTTTTAGCTTGAGGTTTGCTGTGTGCTGTCTGAAGCTACATAGCTTTGGCTTAAAAATGGCTCACATTCAGCCAGCCTGTATATCAAAGTATATCAAAAGTCAAGCTATTTCCTTCTTTCTGCTCTRGCATCCATAAACCTTTAATTTGTGTCTGCACAATGGCACGGCTTTAACAACAGTGGAAGCATACCTAACACTCTGGGACACTGGAGGGCATTCCCCCAGGAGACGGAAGATTTGAACCCCTTCAGACTGCTGAAAATATCTAACTTAGATGTCCCTCATCTTAATGGAGTGGCTGAACCTTTATATGAAAAGTAACCTCTTTTACCAGAAACAGACCGGTAGCATTTCATGATGAGGGATCCAATCCCATCCACTAGGGGTTCCCCAAAAATGCCCATATTCTACTTTTTGTATGTGAATTTATGCCTACATGGTACTATGGAGGTTGATGTGAGGGAAATTGCCCTTCAAATGAATTGGAAGCTGCCAAGATTACACAGTGATAAACCATGCAGAGGCACAAGTGTGATAATCCAGATTCAGCACCTCACTGATCTGTGCAATTTAGAGTTGTTTCACAGTGCTGGCAGGGGAAACTCTTACTCACCTGCCTACCACCCTTTAGATATCAACTGTGTCCACCCTTGGATGTTATGTGCTTTTTTGCCAACCACCTCTGTGGCATGGGTCAGCTCACGACTGTAGTATATTCCTTTCCAAAGCCATATGAGACAAAGGCTTAGATAGAGAAGAAATGGGACTTTCCATGCCTTCTGCTGGATGGGATGTGAGGCCCTGTGTCACACTTTGCTGACTATCATTCTCCTCAGTATTTCAGGTACACACAAGCTCGTCTAGTCAAGCAAATAGGGATTTGGAGGCTGTACTGAAGACAAAATGCTATGATGAGACTTCAGATGTTCTTGACTCACTGTGTGTTCACATCACAGTCATAGGCCACGTCTCCACAAAAGCTACCCCAAGAGCCAGAAGCACCATGAAGCACAGGTCAGCCATTCCAAGTGGCTCCAGACAAGCTAGCAGAGGATGCGCAAGCAGCATCTGCCTTGCCACAGGCATTCTGCTCTGCTGATATCCCTGGAGTGCCTCCTCCCGCGCCAGTATCTCCACCTGGTGCTGGAGTGTCCCATGCCAATCTGCCAGTTTGATCAGCATTACCTTGGGGGCTCTGGGGGGCACTCAATCCCCGACAGTAGAGATTGCCTTGAGACAGCTTGGATTTTTTAGAAGCCTTAGCAAGTATCAAATTTATATCTACACTACCTTTCACCAAGTGTGACACAACCAAAATATTTTTCTTTTCTGTTCCCAGTATATTAATGCTCTTTTTTTCAGGGATAGTGAATCCCATTGCCAATTTCCCGTGGTAGAACAGCTTTACATTGGAAAAACTGAAAGCAGAGCATCCAGAGTCTCCAAATTTAGCTTTTTAAATTAAAGCAATAGGCCATGATGAGCAGTGAATTTCTTGAGTAGTTATTGCACACTGCAGGGAGCTTTAAAAGGTACAAGACAGAAAGCCAAATGGCTTTTTAAGCACTCAAGCAGAGTGAAGCTCAACAGGAATTACCTGGAGTGTGTTATTGCTACTGTAACATGCAATTCAAGCTTCTAAATAAAAAAGGACAAGCTATGTTTTAAATAACAAATAACTTTAAAGAAACATAAACTAAGAGGAAATAATAAAGGCAGGTATTCTAGAGAAGTCTTATATATAATTTCAGATAGTTCCTCCATAATTCTAAGGATTCTACACCTTGAAAGAGAAAACTTTTGCTAGATAGACAGTTCAAAGCTACACTGTGAACCATGGTCATGGTTTTACTGAGTACTGAAGAATGAAAAATGTTTCTACATAAGGTAGAAATACGCAAGGATATCTATTTCTAGACAAATTGAAAAATACTTAGATGGAATTCTACTCAGCAGTGTATTTATGAAATTTTTAGTGAGTATTACTAATTATACTCAATTTTTGTACAAGATTTTGCAATTTCATACATTTAAACCTGGCTACCATTAAAATAAGATTGTAAAATAGTAAGATAGTGAAATTTCTAAACTCTGCTACTATACTCAGGCTATTCTTTATCCAAGTGAGTTGCTTTCTTTAAGAGGTCTTCCTGGGTTCTGGGGTCAAGCTAGGTGCTGCAAAGCCTGATTTCTAGGCAAGTAAGTCCCTCTTGCATTTACCCAAGCAGGTACTGGAGTCCCCACTGTGAAGTTATCCAGCCTTCACCGTGACATGTTGCATGGCTCACAGCTGCCCTGCTAGTGTACCCAAACTGTTTTAGTTTAGCTTAGAAACCTATGCCAGAAATACTTAAAGCCACTCTCATGTGAATTTCCTAAGCTGAAAGTTAAAGTTGAAATTGGCCCAACCACCTCTGTGACACCAAAGCATAAAGCAGCTAGACGACAGGAGATCTGTGGCAATTTCCCATGCAAGAGGGCAACCAGCTTCAAAGAGAAATATTGTATCCACCAGTGGCCATTTCCTGCCTGGTTTATCAGTGCTTTGCAGGTAACTGGGCCGTTTTTCAGTTGAGCATTTCATTTGCAGAACACCCGATTTAGCTGTGCAAAAATATACTTAAACTTGAAAGAGACAGCACCTGCAGAGCATGCTGATCCAAGAGAGCCAGTGACCATTCCCAAGACGGGAATTTTTAAGACTGGAATGGAAATGATGTGGGATAGCTTAAGATTTGACTGCAATACCACACTCTTCTGAGGACAGTCTGAATAAAAAGATCTTACAAGAACTCAAAGTTCTCCACTCCTGCTTTTTAAATTCCTAGGTATAAAGTATGAGAGAGGAAGATTTTTTTTTCTTTTAACAGCATAAAAGCTGTATTAAGGGCAACAGATATTAATTACCCTGGCATAAAATGAGTCTGCATATACTGCATTCAGGGTTTTTTTTCCTTTCTCCCTTCCTATTTTTCTGCAGCCTCTTCCTAAAGAAAAAAAACTCAGGCCATTTTCAAGTGTGGATTTTGAGGCAGAGAAAAGCTGTCTTTATGGTAACAGCTTTTATTGTCCCTTTTGCTAGCTTAATTCTGCACTTGTCCTGAAAATGTTGCCCTTTTACTGTCATGATGCTTGAATGATGCCCCATTGCCATGCTTTCAAAGTTGCACTCCTCTAGAATTGAAAAACACATATATATACCCACTGATTAACAAGATGTTTGAAAATCCAGGATAAATAACATTCAGCTTAAAAATTTAATGATGACACAGGTTTAGATGAAGTGTTACTTTAATGTATGCACTGTGTGAGCTTTACTGTACTCCTCTCTCTCCCTTGCATAAACCTAAGAGGGTGAAAGCAGGGGGCTGCCTTCAAGAGAGTAGTTACCTTTCTAGGCCCTGTGACTGAAGAAGTCAGGTCTAGTGCCCTTATGCTAATTGTATCTGATACGCAATGTGCCTTCATGGAGCAGAGCGATGAACTGCAACCTGGTAAACATCATAGCCTTTTAATTATGCATCATAACATAACATCCTAATACACAAGCCTCATGTTGCCTCTTGCCCTTCCAATTTACAGTGGACAGAGGTAAAGTCTAAGCCTTCAATAGTAAGAAGCATTGGGTGTGTAGTCTCACCAACAGAAGACCAGCATGCAATGTCTTGATTAATCACCTTATTCTGTGTACCTGCAGGGAAATGCACTTTGTGAAAGGTATGGTTAAAATTTTTGTCGGATCCCTTCAACTGCTTATGAACTAGGGATCTGATGAGGGATTTTAGTGAGCAGGAGCTATTCTGGTATATTTTAATATCCTTTTATAACTCAGTAATTGCACTGATTCCTCCCTGGCCACAAAATCTGGGAGCTCTTTCGCTCCTTTTGTTGAAAATGAATACAAAAAGGTGCGGAAAAGAAAATAGCATTTTACAATGGACTCTATTTGGACGATATAAAAATAATGTCCAAGGTACTAAGGAATGGAGGCTGTTATCTGTAAGGCCATCTAGGACCATCTAGGAATTTATTCATTGCAGAGTTTAAACAAATAGATCTGAATACATCCTCATTCATCCTGAAATGCATGTGAGAATAAAATACTACTCACACGCGTATGTGCAAAAATGAACAAGACGAATCCAAGGATCAGCAGGGTTCAGAAACCAACAAGCAGCTGAAAATGTGTGATTTCGTTTTGTTCTAATTTTTACGTTTTATCAAAATCTAACTTATCCTATCTCCAGGTTAAGAGAAATAAAAGTCGCTCATCTAAATTCTTACCGCTCTCTGATGGGCACTGAGATTTCTAGTTAATCATCGCATTAAAATCCCCCACAGGATCAGACTAGAACAAAAGAAATGAAACCTACTTTTTCTTCTATGTTGGCTTTCCAGAAAGTCTTTTTTGATGCTCTGAATTGAAACACTTGGAAACAACTTTGATTTAATGATCCAAAGGTTCTTGAAAAATGTGTATAGAGAAAAAATGTTTTCATCTTTGAGTGATGCTACACTTGACATGCAGTAACATCTCAAATAGAGGAGATGACTGTATGAAAGATTTATAATTGCCAAATGGTTAATTTAAACTTTCAGTGTCCCTTATTGTTGCAACACTCTGTACCCCTGTTACATGGGAATGATTTTTTTCCCATTTTGCCTCCTGATTATTTCAACATTAGCCTTTTTGGCTTCTCTTCAATAATTAGAGCATGATACATTCCCTCATTTTGTTTAGAAATATTGCTTGAAAAGTCTTTCATCCTTCCCTATGACAAAAAGTAATGGACATGTCAGAAAGATAGATGCAGTGGTCAGCAGCAAAACAAGCCAAAACTCCAGGACAGACCCTAACACCCACTGCATGTCCAAAGGCTTGCACATGGCCCATGTTCATCAGACCCTAAATGAGTTCTGAGACTACCAAGTGACAGAGCTTTGTAATGTACTGAAATGTGGCATCAAAGGCTCCAGAGACTGCGAAGACTTGAAGCATATTTTTAAGAGAAACATAAGAGTAAGTACAAAAAGCACCAGTCTGGGGAAGAAACAGGGAACTAAAATCAGAGCCTTGATTGGAAAAAGGAGAGTACAGTTGACTGAACGTATGCTCTGAAAGAAGTATTAAGAAATCAATCAGCTTTCCAGTTGACTATGATATACTGTCATTGCTTATAGCCACCAATATCACCTTAGCTAAAGAGAGGCCACCATCAAACTGACACTAAACTCGGGGGATGATTCTTTTTCACTTCAGCCAGTTTCTCTTCTCAAAAATTAATGACTGTTACTATAGTAAAGCTCTTTGGAGTGCAAAGTGTGCATCATTAAAAAAGCCCAGACTTTGGATTCTGAATAGGCCTGGGTTCTTGGTGCTTTAAGTTTCATTTTCCCCTCTTATTACTTCTACTTTGTAATGGAGAAGGTCTTGGTAGAGACATGAGAAATGCAAAATTCAGTTTGTGGGAGAACAAATGTATGTTCTCAAGAAAGCTCACCAAATGTATCATCTACAGTCACAATTTCTTTGAACGCTAATCATGATTTTGATGACTGCAAATTGTTAACTGTAAGCATTCCCTAAACAGTTCAGACATGTCCCTTTCATCGTACAGGTTAATAGTAAGCAAGGGATTTTGACTATTTTAGTAATCTTCATTCATGTTGTACAGTTTCCGTGACTGAGGAAATGAAGTTCTTCAGCATCAGGAAAAGAGGTGACAAGCATACTTACTTGAAAACAAGAAATATTTTTCATAAAGACATATTTTCCTACTTTTTTGACAACACTTTCAATATTCATTTTTTATTGAGCTATTTGAAGAATGGCAGATAATTAAGAACAACACATTAAAGAGGTAGTGCGTCAATGCTTAAATAAATGTTCATGATCAGTGTGAACCAATCATGTGTAAAGTCACCTCATTTCCAGCACTGTTTGTAATGATGATGTAGATGAACGATCATGAAACAGTAGATTCATAAACAACTTAACTAATATACACCATTTGTACAAACAGAATGAACCCATTAATCAAGATAGTATTCATCTCTTTACAGGCAAATAGTTTTGTGAATATGGACTAGAGCTACAAGGAGACTGAAGCACCGAATTGCCCTTGTCACTCCAAACTAGAGCATTTGCTTAGGCTGTGGGTGAGAAAGGGTCCACTCCCTTCCTGTGCCCCAGATCAGACTTAAACTTCACATGTTTCACTTCCCAAGAGGCTGCTCTGATGGAGGGATCTCAATCTCTCACGCTTCAGCTGTTTTACTCCACCTGGCACACCAGTTCCACCCTGTCCACATTTAGCCACCAGGCTTAATGAAGTCATTCACATTCGCTCCCTCTCCTTGGCCCACTGAACACTTACACCATGGAAAGCAGAGCTGAAGAAAGTTAATACCCTCCGGCCCCAGCAAATCCCATGGTTGACGGAACAATGCCTCCCCACGCACAGCAAACTGCTGGATCAGGGCAGCCGTGATTAGGTATTTCTTTTATAATTTTCACAATATGATTAAAAAAAAAAAAGATAAACATCTTGAAGTCTTTTCCTGTCTTTTTTCTTAGCATTTGCAATACTTCACTACTCTGCAACTAATTAACACTGTGCTGAAAAGCAGTGCTCTGAGTCACTCTTGAGAATGAGAGGGGAGGGAGAGGGCTCATAGCCTGGTTCAGACACACACACCTCTCATTTATAGCCTTAGCACCGGGCAGGGGGAAGGCAGGAACCTGATCAAGAAACACATAGTGATTTCTGATTCATTGGCAGGCCACAGTCGTGATCATGGCTCCCGCAGTGTTTCTCTCCTACCTTCTGCAATACTTTGCACCATGAATTTGAAACCAAAATAATTAAGCAATGTAATTAGACATTTATTTTAACTCTGTGGGCCGACGTGTTGGCTGAAGCTTTGCAAATGACGAAAACTGCAGCTGCCATGTTTAGCATTGGGAGCAGCTCAGCTGCACTGTGTGTCATCACTTCCCATCCTGCTCTCTCATTTTAATTAGACTCTCTTGCAGGCAACAAATCAGACTGATATTCTTCCTAAATGCTGCAAGTGCCCAGAGCAAACTGTGAATACTAAGGGAAAAACAAAAAGACAGACAAGATGTTTGTGCTCTTTATTATACCAGAGCTTTACAAACATAGTCGAAGCTATCAAAATAGCCATGCTCAAGAGTGAGGTGACATACTACTATCACAGTAGCGTTACTTCGAAGTTATTAGGCATACTACTGGGGTCTCTATGATAACAGTCTTGGGTTATCTGAGCCTCCTGGCCCAGGCTCTCCCTCCACCTGTCCTTTCCCCACGGTTCTCCCCACAGGTGGGATAGTTGCCACCTGTATGGCCTATTGTAGCAGACAGGAAAGAAATGGGATGGAAGCAGGCGTGTTTTCTCCGTACCTCCCACCAGTCAACTCAGTAAGCACCACAGCTATYTAAATTAAAAATTGCCAATTGTCTCGCTTTATACCAAAAGCAAAGGATCAGATCAACTTCACTTAGTTAATATGAGCACAAGAAAAACATTTGCCTTTCTTTAGGAGATCGTACAGGGTCTCTTTTAGAGAAACAGCCTCCTTTGGTTTTATTCAGCCCTCTCCAAAAATATCTCCCCCATGAACAGAACCCAGAAACATCTCTTCCCTCTCCAAACTCTTCCTCTCCTTGAAGAGGAAGCCCTTTAAACTTGCAAGCTGTTTCACATCGCCTGTGCTTCTTTACGTTGGCCAGCAGGATCATCATCAAGGACCCATACACTCTGTGAGCTGCACACATTTTCCTCTTTCCTGACCTGCACCTCCCTGCCCTCTCCCCAGCACAATGCCAAAAACCAGCAGAGAGCATGGGTGACCCCCAAACAGGGCTGGATGAAAGAAACACTGAGAAAGAAATTGGGTGAAAAAAATAGAAGAAAATATACCTTAGAGAGGAGGGAAAGGATCGAGTGTGCCAGGACCTTGCACTGCATCTTGAGGTGAAGTCCTTAGGGTAAAGTCTTAGTTTCCAGCAAGATCTAATCAGCTGCAGATGAGATGTTAGTGCAGGAGGGAGGGAGAGGAGACCCACAGCCATCTAATACCCCATAGACAAGGGTCCAAACAGATATATTAATATTACAATGCTTGGTAAAATTGCAATACTTATTTTCATACTGATATCAAGAAAGATTCAAATGGTATCTCCCATCACTAATAGATACTTGAATGGAAGAAGTCCAGATATCAAATAAGTAATTGTTCTAGGCCAGGCTACACTAAATATTTATAATCATACTGTCAAAGTATTTTAAGCACGCTAACAGCTACTTTGCTTCAGAAAAACAGTTCCTGACATGATACGAAAAGCTCCATTGTAGCAGGTCTCATCTGTTGAAAAGATGCACAGAACTTCCAGTCTCTATAACTTGGCTAAGACATGAAACGCACCTTCCATTTATTCTCTAAGTCTTGTAATGATAAAATAAAACAGATTTCCAAAGAAAAATATTTTAAACCATTCACAACTCAGCACACCATTTTACATGAAGAACTGGATGTCTCATACACTGTATGAGCCACAGAGTTAGAAGTTAATTACAGAATAAACTGCAGTTTTGAAAACACAGTAGAGCGGTAGCTTTTCTCCTGAGGATATGGAGATAAGCTGTTGTACTGAGGTAGGAATGCATTGTAGTAGGGGAAGAGGAATAAGACATAACAAGGATAGGCAAAGGACTTGGTCTCTAGGACATGAAAAGCTGTTTTTGGCAACAATGGGACCACTCACAAGAATCGTGTTGACTCCATGATAGTGGTCCTGGAAATACTAATATTCTAATATAAACCTAACAGGGTGCAAAAGGTTGAGTTACCGTAAATCATGTGACCTGGGACTGCACTGATCCACAATTGTCAAATTCACTATTTGCAATATTCATACAACCTCTTTACATGAAAGCAAATGAAAGGATTATTCAAGTGTTGGGCCAAGCTAATACAAAACCAAAGTAACAAATACCGTTTGAACAACTGCCTGTTGATACACTGAAAAGCATATGCTTGTTTGCCAAGGCAGGAAACTGCTAAGGATTACGCTTTTCCCTGAATAGCTATCAGCTTCCAGCATGTATCTGAGTCTACAAAAAGAGGTTTAAGAAAACGGATTGAGCAGCAAACAAAAATAGTACCAAGTTCAGGCAGAGCTCAAACAGCTGCATTGCAGTAGATGTTTGCTCTGAACATCATGACAGAAACCAATGAGCATTCAGAGAAAGGTATCCTGTGCGTGCTTTT
The DNA here is from genome assembly GCF_003343035.1 of Apteryx rowi. Taxonomy (NCBI): domain Eukaryota; kingdom Metazoa; phylum Chordata; class Aves; order Apterygiformes; family Apterygidae; genus Apteryx; species Apteryx rowi. The sequence continues at coordinate 401,860 of NW_020450803.1, read as the reverse complement.
AAAAGCAATTCCAGGATGTTGTTAGTTCTTGTACTCCCACTGACTGAGATGACAAAGCAATGAATGTAATTGTCAGGCAGAAAGGAAAAGTGAAGAATTATGCTGAGGTGCTTCAAACAAAGAAGCGTAAAGATTTCTACCATCAGCTTACAATTGACTATATTATGGGGGGATACAGCAAGGAGAAAGGGAAGAAAGAGAGAGCAGACTGATGTGCACTAGAAACATGCGCCAGTTCCTGACAGACATGCACCATGCAGGAAGGAGGAAGGACTGGAACAGCAGAAGGAAAAAATGTTGCACAGTGAAGAAAATCAGGAATGAGGAATAGCTGGTTATAGAAGAAAGCAGAGAAGCTAAACCAAACTGAAAAAATAAATGAGAGAAGAGTAGTGAACAGATTGTAAGCTCTCTGAGCCAAAGTCTGTCTTTTTACGTGCATCTCACCAAGCATGAGATGGTGATCTAAAGGTTAGATGTACTGAACAGGAGGTAGGCCCCAGAGCAGAACTTAGCCAACACAATTTTACCAACACAAAAACATTCAGCAACCCTCTAAACCTTGAAGGTGCTCAAATCCCTTTGGCACCACCCAAAACCCTGCCTGGCACCGTTCTGCTCTTCTGCGTGTCTGCCTTGGCCTGTGTAAGTCTTAAGGGGATACCAAAATTAGGCATTCTTCCACCCAAGTCTTGAAAGTAGCCTGTTTCAAACAGGCTTCAGAGTTGCATAAATCAGTCTGGATCAGACACACAGTGGATGTTACTTTGAAATACAAGTGCCAGAGGGAAGCTTTCCAATAACATGTCACCTTTTCAACATGCAGCTCGTGTCCCAGCAGAGCTTTTTAGCTCAGGTACAACGTGATCCTGCTGCAATTATGCAGCTTCTCAATCAGAGGTGGTGCACACACAAGCAACAATATCTGCCCATTCAAATCTGAATAGATATGCCTCAGTCATTTTATTGCTTATAGCCTCCGAGCTACTTTAAAATCACAAAATATTGGGTTCTCATTTGCTGACTATTTTATATCCCCATTTTTCTCCTGGAAACAGAGAAATGAGAAAAGCTGATTTTAATCAAGAGCTGTTTTTATGGAGCTCAACGTCCTCATTTTCTTCATATTTTTATTTTATTTTTTAGAGATCCTGAATTCTCAGCTATTTTTCTGAGTCATTAGCTTCTTAAAAATGAATAGACCTCTTTTCTCATTTCCTTTCCTTCTTACCCTTGCCCAGTTAGAAAATCCTTTTAACAACAGATTAGTTTTAGCCCATTCAATTCGTTATTGTTCTATTATTTTCTATGCCAGTTTTAGTAATGCCTTTATCACTCTTGCAAATGTCTTCTTCATTTTCTACCTGTGGTAGACGGTCCTCCCCTCCAACTTTGCATAGCTCTTCATGAAGCCACATTGCTTGCTTCTTGTTTCACAAAGCTATCACAGCATCCTCAGTCATACTTTCCCCACTATCAGCACCCACAAGTTTTGACTGTCAGAAATTATACTTAAAGTTCTTCTAATCAACAGAGTATATTTCTTTATCAGTGATAAACTTATCTGCAATTCTTGCTCATGGAGAGATATTTTGTTCTCATGACTTTACTCATACACTTGTATATTATTTCAGCACAGCTGTCTTTCTCTATTATTTCCCAGTATTATTTCTCCTTCTTCACACTATTTTAACACAATATGTAAAATGTCATTATCTTATCCTTATTTACTGAGCAAAAAAATCTTTCACTATTTGTTTTAATTCCCTTTGAATGTCTAACTCAGTTGGACTACTTGTAATTCTCATTATCCACTCACTTTCTCACCTCCAAGGTATATTTTAACTTAAATATTCAGCCCTTCTTGGATTCTTTGAAGGCATACTTTGTACTTTCCAAATCCTTTTAGGGAGGTTTATTCACTTAAAAAGATCTGGAGACCTTTTCTACCATATTTTGGATCCCAAGTTTCTGATCCTTCCTTTTCTTTTATTAAAGAAATCTGAGGCATCATCTTCATGTAAACTTCTGAGCTTCTTACTTCAATTTGTCTTCAGCTCAGTTTGCTTTACCCATTGTGTCTCACAGTTTAGTCTGCAAGTTGAACATCTTAATTATAGACACACTTTTGTTCTCACAAAATTTAAAGAGAATTGATGTACGTTAATTCAATCCAAAGACATTTTTTATTACCAGCTCTTTCATCATGTTTTCAGTGCTTACCACACTACCTCTCTTATGTTCAGCCGGGGACACAGTGAATTATAATTTTAGTAAACAGAGGGAAGCCCAAAAATCAGATGATTTTACGCAAACAACTATCTCATAAATTCTACTGTCAGTGACTGTTAAGAAGATTCAGCACCTAGCCCTAAATAAAGCCAACACAAACACAACCCTAAATAATATCAGTCTTAAATAAGAAACACAATCCTAAATAAAGACATGCATTATTAGTGCTGCTAGAATATAGGATACCAATGCACCCAAGTTCCTCTTCTTGTCCCTTATCCCAGTATGCAGGAGGAATCAAGTGATAACAGGAGGTGATTAACAGCCTTGACTCCAGCAGGTCGCAGCTGCCCAGGTTTATTCCCCACCCCCAAACATTCATACCATTTGTATTCATTTTTGTCAGTAACACACAGCTTCAGTTAATCAATCTACAACTTGTGCTTCCTTGGGATCATGTCTGCAGTGTGTGACAGTCCCTTCTCACCACTGCTGCTGAAATGTCCGTTCAGAAAGGTGTGCAGGTGGAGGGCTGGCAAAAAGAAAAGGACAGGACCTTTTAATTGAACCTTTTGAAGAGAACGGAGGACATGATTTGAATCGCCTATATAGGTGACACACTGTTTCTGTCACGTCACCTCCCAACAAGTTACACACACTCCTTGAATGAGGCAAGGTTGAGTTGCAGCACAGGTAACAACACTGATACCGATCCAATCTGAAAGCAATGTTTAGAACATCGTAGTTTAAGAAAAGCTTTTGTAAAAATATTTTTTTGACGCTAAAAACAAATTTATTAATACCTTGATCAGTTAATGCAAAAATGATCTAATCTCTTTATTTATACTTAAGTAAACTGAACAGACAGACACAGAGTCTGAATGGAATTAGAAAAAAAGACTAGGCATGTAAGCTGCCAGTCACCAAGTCACACTGCATGTTCAAGACCTAGTAGCAGGAGTCCTCACAATAAAGAAACTCTTAAGAAACACAAGGAACTGTATTTACAAAAATATGAATCAAAATAATAAAGAATTTTCACTTGATTTAGTTCTTTCTGAATAGAGGAAATACACCTAATTTTCCTCAAGGATGGACCTTAAGAGATCACCTAATCCAGGCTCATAGCCCAGACAGGAACAACAGCACTAGAGCACATCTGATCCAGGTTATCTAAGAAGAAGAGGCAACAACAAAGATATCAAGAAGTCCCTAGACACTCCTGTGCTGCAATACAATTCCAACTAGCTGTTTTTTCCAGATGTCAAATGTATCCCTTTCTGTGTGAATGTCAACCCATGAATTTGAGTTGCTAGTCAAAAAGTAGAAGACTAAAAGCTAATCTTCCACATACAGATGATCAAGAAAGCATATGAAGTGAACATGAAGGTGGGGGGATGCTCCCATCTCTCCCCCCCACCCCCATCTGGTGCCAGTTACAAGCAGTCCGCATTCCTGTGCCTCACACTCCAAAAGGGAGGATGTCAAGACTTGAGACCGAGATGACTGAGGCCTGCTTGGGCACCAGAACCTTAAGAAACAAAGCCTCCTCTCACCACTGGGGCAGTGTTAATTAATGTGGTCTGGAATTAACTCCTTCTTACCCCCACTACGGGATCTCTCCTTGGGACCACCACCGCAAGAGTGAAGCAGTCATTCGCAGTTACTCAAACTCCTCTCTTCAGTGCTGAAGAGTGTGCGAGGCAGCTAGCCTGCCCTTGGGGGTGTTCGGCCTTTGCCACTCCCACCCCATGACTGTGGGTGCGATGGTCATAACAATGATGGAGGAGAGTTGAAACTTGCAGCAGCCAAGAGCCAGGGACTGCGCCTACATGAAGGGAACTGCAACTGGCCTGGCAACTCCACCTCCACCTTCCCCTGAAGGGTATAAATAAGTTGGCCCCAGAGGCTGTCTTTGACTCTTTGAGGGTGACAGCAGATCTGCCAGCTTGCAGAGCCCCTCGGGATGGGGACGACCTCCCGCAGTTACTGCCCTGGGATTGAGTGTACATTGGCCACTAAGGCAATACGTGGGTAAGATCAACCAGAATTGGTTTGCCTAATTCATTTGTTTGGGTAGTTACAGTTAGTATAAATTAGCTAGCTTTGTCTGTTTACCAAGTAGTTGCCATTAGTATAACTTCTAGTATAATTAGAAAGTAAGTATTCTAGCTGAGCTAAGTTTCTGTTGATAAGAATTGTTGCTTTGTACCGTTGTAACTTGTGCAGTAAACTTTGATCTTTGAGACAAGTTGTGGAGTCGTGCAGTAAATCTCCTTCCCCTCCTCCCTTCCGTCACACCAGAAGAAACCCACACGACCCAGGACTGTAAGGTAGTCGGTCGTCCTGTGACAATGACGTGAACACATGCTTAAAATTGCCAAAATACACAACAGGGGTCAATGAGTGCATACAGTGTGTTCCTCAATTGGGGGCATAGTACTGTCACCACCTGTGATGCCCCTATTTTCCCAGCTGTAGAAGCACTTACCGTCTTCTCAGTTTTGAAGTCTGAAATTAATAAATTGGTATGAAAAAACATAAGGAGCATTCTTCAGGCCCCGGCTGCTTCCGAGTCACGTAGATCCCAAAATATCTGTTTCTCAGAATGTTTAAAATCCTGAGGTGAGAAGAAATCTGTCTTAGACAAGGTGCTTCTTTCTTGAAACTGAGTGGGTTTTGCCTGTGTTAAGTTCACTTTGAGCTATCTTCCAAACTTTTCTGCTCAGAAAGAACAGAGCCTGATTTAGGTGACAACCTTGTACAATATGCAGAGAGGCTTCCTCAAGGAAGAGAGAGGAAAGGCCTGTGCAACCCAGCAGTCAGCAAGTCCAGGGGCCACATAAGCCATGACTGGGCCAGAGCTGCTCCACACAGTATCTCCAATGCCTCCTTCAAGCAGGAAATGCATTTATCTTGGAGCTCTGAATCGCACAGAGGCTGATAAACATAAAGCAGGTGTAGTGCTTTTGGTCAAAGTAAGAGTCTGCTTTCAGTTCAGCTCTGAAGTAATTTGTTTACCATCAGCTTTACCTCTTCAATAGTGCTAACCACCTTCACGAAGGTTTTCAGTATATAGACTATACCATTAATTACTTGTTCTGAGCTTTTTATGGGCCTCACATTAAGGCTACCACACAAGGCATGTCTTTATTGGCAATTGCTGATTCAGGAAGTCCTGAAATAAAGAAAAGTATAGAGCTTTTTCCTTTAATAGTTTGAAGTCAACAGTACTTAGGGTTGGCTCTTTTTTTTTTTCTCTCTCTCTTAACACTTCCTGTTCAAGGATGGGAAAAGCTGATTATAATTGTTTCCTTAAATTGCTGTTTTCAATTTGCATAATGTATCATTTAAGTAAAGGTAAAGCAGTGTTTCACATTGATAATTTCCACTAGAGTTGAGACTGCAAAATTGCTTCTTGCTAGAAGGAATTTTTTAAAAAATGCCACCATGCAACTTTCCAGGTGGAAACTAACATATCTTTCAGCATGCAGTGACAGTAAGTTAGGCTATGCTTGCTACTCAGTTCAGACTAGGAAATCTTAGCTCCAGCTGAGGTAATTTTATAACTGCGCTTTATCATGTTGTATCTATCACACATCTTGACATTTCATGATTTTTTAGTTCCTTTTCTCCAATTTTTTGTTGTACATATAAAGTTTTCTAAAAATTTGACTTACCAAGATACTCTATTTCTCTATTGCAAATATCATTGTTATAAAAGCTGATTAATTCTTTTCTCCAGCCTCACTTAAGAATGCAATCTTTAGACAGAATGCTATCCTATGCTTATCAGTCCTTACCTCCTCCAAATTTAAATTTTCTTCTGTTATTAACATCTAGGATTGATATCTGCAGTACCCTGTATACTGAATATTCCAGATCTATTCAGAAGGCCAGATCTACAAACACCTAATTTCTCCTAAAATCAATAGAGGTTCATGTCTGATAGTTCTGTGGAGTTAGTCTCTAACTATAAAGTTGTGCAAATATCAATCCCTTTATACTGGATAGTATCAGGCAGTTCAAAAGTCTGGCAACTGATCTATTAATATATGTGGTTTGTACAGGCTTAGTCCCACATTTATCTGAGTTTTTGATTCAGCTAAGCATAGATGAGGCATATACTTCTGTTTAAAGTCACTGCTTATGCATCTAAACATAGGCTTGGTAGTGGTCAGCACCAGAACGTTCAATACCAAGCACAGCCATGCAGATGTTTAAAAAAAAAAAAAAAAAAATCAGTACTCTGCAGTTGACAAAAAGTATACAGAAGATACTGGCTTAAACAATCACATTCTTTGACCTAACCAAAGGTGACTGCCAGTCAGATCTGGAGCTGTCTACCAAAGTAGAAGAAAGCACCCTCAGTCAACCTGAAGCTCTTAATCTGAGTGTGCATCAGGAATCATTCACAGAGACCTCAACCCTCCACTACACTCTTTGCACTTCAAGGCAAGCAGGTGATAGCAGCCTCTGTCTCTACAGTGCAGACCACAAATGTGTACAGACAGTCAGCAGAGCAGAACAAGACATGCTCAATTCAGTTATCTTTTCTTACATTTTGAAGATTATCCTTCTCTATCACCAGTATTAGGTCTGTAAGTCTGCAAGCTGATGCAATCCCTCATTTAAAATTCTGTTATTAGAACAAGTAACCAAAGTTTATTAAAACAGGGCTTGCACATCCCCATCCAGTGGCTACTTTACTCATCTGTGCTTTTGTATCAGAACTGGACAAAACTGGCAATTTTTTCACATAAATTTTGAAAAACTTGTTCTTGTTGACATATAAACTTGGCCATTTTAGAGATTTATTTTTCAGTCAGTGTTTTTGTTTGTCAAATACAACTTTTTAACAAGGAATAAAATCAACGATTATCATTGAAAATAAAAATTAGTAATAATTTCACTTTTGATGACATTTTTCTTGGTAAAACCACAGTCTATAAAACATTTCAGCTCCTAAGCACCTCCAGTGCTTCCCTTATGTTTAATGACAATGAAGCGACTCAACTGACCTGTGAAAAGACTGGCAGTGAAATTAGCCACCTGCACACAAGGGCCAGAAGGATTGCCTGGGTACACCTGAAAGGCCGTAAGGAGTGCAGAGTCTCTCTAGAATAGAGGTGCTTCAGCCATGTGTTTGAAGATTTATGGAGCTATCACTGTATCTTAGTCTGGGTGGAACAAATTGTGCTATGTCTTAGGTGATTTATCTGTATGCCACTGCTTGGATGCAATCACAGGCTGTGAAGTTCATGTGTGATGGCACTAGCAAGATCATTTACATGTGATGTCTGAGATAATAAATGGCTTTATCTCAAACTGAGGGAATGTGTTAGGGTTATTGCCTAGACAACAAAAAGCTTTTACAAAGGACCAAACTGCAGTAATAATGTCATTTCATTTTGGAAAAAACAAAAAACAAAACAAAACAGGTGTTAATGGCATACAACAATGCCTCTAATGGTAGTTAAATTTGACCTCCAGCTACCCTGTGGGGAATTCCTGTGCAAGTGCTTTTTAAAAAGTCTCCTTTCAACAAACATAGTTTGCAGGATTCCTCCAAACATTCGCAATTCAACTCAAAAAAGCTCCTTCGTGGCACCTGCTTAGTGAATAGACAAATTTACAGTCCTTTACTTTAAGGAACATAAGGGCTCTTCTCTACCCCACTACAGTTTGGTAAACCTATACTGCTAGGTTAAACCGGCCCAGGACCTTTTTCTGCTACTGAGGCCAGCTGGCACAGATCTGAATAATACCATTAAATTTTATTACCTTCCAGTGAGGAGAGGTGCACACAGACTATGTATTGAGAATGCTCCCATCAAAAACACCTAAACTGTGTCTGGAAACCACTTGGCTAGCTGGTGCAGGCCAAAACCACTCTACCGACTTGTTTCGATGTTTAATTTTCTAGTACAGGGATAGTCAGAAAGAACCAAAAGCACTGAGATTAAGAAAGGAATAAAACTATACCTCTGTTTCACTGCCCAAACACTGGATTGCAGAGTATAATTACTGCACTGGAACATACCATTAAAAGCTCCTAAATGAATATGTAAATGGTGTTATTTCCACATCAGGTATCTGAGGGATGTTTATCTAGCTAACTGAACAATTTATGAATAAAGTTATTTGTGACAGAATGAACACGAACAAATTGTTCTTGCATTTATTTGTAACTCAGAAAATTCCTCATAAATGTTATTTACTCTACAGATAATTTCAGTCCTGATTAACTAGAGCATCCTTGTTCAGGAGAGCACTTGAGCATGTCCTCAAGTCCCATTGAAGTCAATTATTAGGTTAGTTGAGGGAATTAGTTTTAAAGAGAGATCTGGGAGGAACAGTGGACATCATAGGAGAGGGAGAATGGACAAACAGAAACAGTGCATGGGACAAAGCCTAACTAAAAAAAATAGGATTTGAGATTAAACTAGGTGGCTTTTGACCACTACATTTTGGCCATTTTAAGGGTCTATGGCTCTAACACAAATGAAGTAGAAAATATCTCCCGTACTTCTCTCATTTCTTCATGACTCTTGCAAAACACTTTATTTTCTATAATTTCCCTAAAAAATTCTTTTAACAAACATATTAATTACACAATACAAAGCTATTTTTAGCCTGAACTGACTACTTGTAAGCTCAGCTAAATTTAAAGACATTAATGYAATATGTATCAAATGAATAGTGAAAAAGAAGAAATAAATAGTTACAGGGAAATACAACAGCAAGGTATTTGTAAGGGCATAACCAATAATCCTGGCAAAAATCCATGACAAGAAATTAAACACATGATTAAGTTATGATTTGGTTGATTTGCTCAATTTAGCACACCCTGCTCCTATGATAACAGAAATAAGAGATACTTACACTATATAACATAATTTATTCAATGAACTTGTCTTTCATGTGAACAAGGTAACAGTAATCAAGCTGCAAAAACAACAAGTCCCTTTCACCCAAGGGAACATTAAGGCTCATTCCCTCGGCTCTTGCTTTGAGTACTTGTAACCTATCACTGTCACACATCATTTCTGCTTAGCTAATTGAACAATCAGATCACAGCGTGGGCTGGGACAGACACTGGATACCTAAACTAAGGATTTAACTTGGAATACAGTGCAACTCTTTACTTCAGCAAATTTAAACATGTTAGCAAGACTTTCATTCCATGACATACTTGCAAGGGAAAACAAACAAGCATAGAACAGTGCCCCCCAAACCCTTAAAGTACCATGGAAAACAAATAGTTTTGTAGATTATTCAAATAATGTTAAGATTATCTGAGAACACAATTGCTTCCCCTCCCCATCCCTGCCCACACTTACTTCCCTGTCACCTGTCCTTCTTCCCTCCTCCCCTCCCCTAAAAAAAAGTGGCCTTTGCAACAGCATCAGGATGAAATAACATCTGCTTTGGTTTAAGTCCGAACTCTGCTGTAGGTTTCCTGTGTCAGATGTTGTATTTTCCTGTGGACCACCAGAGTGTGGAACTTCAGGATCTAAAAGTGGGGATGACCAGCACTCAGCCCCAGGCCAAGACTGACTCATTATCTTAGGTTTAAGGAGAGAGTTAGAGGCCTCCTCCTGGGGTCTCAGAAAGGGATTTAAAAGAGCAGGACACTACAGAGGCACTAGTCTGAGATAGCTCAAAGGGAAATGTTGAGAAGAGGGCATATCCTAAATCTTTCCTTTCCTTTCCTTTCCTTTCCTTTCCCCTCCTTTCCCTTCCTTCCCTTCCCTTTCCTTTCCACTTCACTCAGGGTTACAGTGGGGCATCTCTGTCATTTGTTACCTCCAGGCCAAAACCTTCTGGAGATTTGCTGCTAAGTGATTCTTTCAGAGAACTGGGCAGGTCTCATATTACAGCACAGCTTCTATATTTTTGTCTCTGATTACAACAGTTTTCTTCTCCTATCAAGAGGTTTTATAGCCGGTTCTTCTGCATTGTTCCAAGACAGCACTTCAGTGACTACAAGGAGCACTTACTGAGTATTTAAAAGGTACACACAGAACATGAGCAAAAGTTATGTTGTCTAGGTTTTGATATGCCTAATAATTACACTTTGCCACCTTTGCTCATATATGACTTGGATAGAGAATCCATTAAAGTTTTGTTCTCTCCAAGCCTTTTTCAGCAGTCAAGCACATGTATTTGCACACATCTCACAAAATCTGCAACACCAACATCTTCCCTCCCCCTCAACACTTGTGATTACAAACTGATGGCCATTTATGCTCATGTGATTTTATTTGTTAGCGGCCCAGAGAAGTCTAATTGCTCATATTTTAGAATGCAGCTCATTGACAACAACATGAAAATGACAAGATAAAACACATTATAGAAGAGCTGATTGAAAAAGCTCTGACAGATAGAATGATCTACTGGTCCCAAGTTCGATATCAGTGAAATCAAACAATAGCTAAACATATTCAAAAGCATTGAAATTGACATCCTAATTAATCTGGCCAGGAGGATCTGATATGATCTAGCAACCAGTGGCAACTACCTTAAATAGCTTATAGTAGACCAGATAAGAGGACAATATTTACTGAACTGAGAGCTAAAAATGAAAGAGTAAAGTATCTGTCTAGGGTGCAGTCAATTAGTTTTACTACAGGAAAGACCGGATAAAGTCAAGTGAACTTGTAGTATATACATTATATATGTATTGTAGTATAGTTTTATCAGGGAATAAGTAAAATTCATAAAGAGCACTGAGAATTTAGATTTACAATTAACTGGTAGAAGCTGGCTTTTAAAAAAAATCTGCATCCCTATGCTTCCAAGCTAAGGATTTCTGTCAGGAATTAGTGTTTTGAGATATACAAAATCTTTCAGTGTTTCACAAATTCTGCTGCACGACCTCACAGCAGCTCAGTTAAATTAAAACTCAACTGCTCTTTGCAACTCAAGAGTACCTTCTGCATATCTGCAGTTAATTACAACACCACAGCAAAAAAACTAGCATTTCCTTTTTCTTCCCCTTCACCAAACGCTTCCATTCAGAGCTAGGTGGAGTCAAAAGCAGTTAATACTTGAATATACCAGCCTTCAGACATTGCAGGAAGAGGTACCATATCAAAGCCCAGAATGTTGATAGCATCCCAGGCTCTTAAAATCACAGTTTGAGAGGCTTGCAGTAAGAGAAGCAGAGCAGCACATATACAATTTCCTTGCAGTAGCTACATTCCCAAGCAGCTATAATCTTTCCTTGAATTCAGGGATAAAATTTATCATACTTGCTCTCCAAAGGTGGTATTTATTTTAGTCTTATATGCTGAAGTTAAAGATACTGAAAAGGGAGTTCAGGGCTAATTCCATCACCAGTGACTCTTAGGCAGTAAAACTTCTTAAAAAGGCTGGCAGCCAAGTGGAGAACATGGAAGCAGACCACATAACACCTCCCACACGCTGGCCAGGAAAGCTGGCTGGGGTCCTGCTTCTGCAGCTCCAAGGAATACCACCTTTTCAACCTGCAGTTTTCAACATATGAAGCAGAGCCTCCAAGGCACTGCTGTGCTTTATAGCCCACAGAGAATCGCTGAATCAAGTAACAAAGATGCAATGCTCTGTTTAGAGGAACTAAACATCTAGAAAAATCACAAGCGCAACTTCCAGCCCAAATTGTCTGACAAATGTAATTGGTTTCCATAAAAGAAAAGAACCTTATTAAGGGGGTTAAAAATAAAATATAAAGGAATCAAAGTCAACTGCAGGGTGAAAAAGAGGCTGCTGCATTGCAGTGACAAAAATTGTTCATACAGGCCCAGACCCATTTAAATAATCAGTCTGATTTATTCTGACTTGCTACCTCCACCCTGAGGAAGTCCCTCTTTTTTACTTTGAGCAAAGTATCAGAACCACTCTGGCATTTCGCCACAAAGCTGGTGTGGAGCTAACAAGATAGTTGTGTCCCTCAGGAAAATTAATCCTCCTCTATTTGGATGTGCCCATTAATATCACACACAACCCACATACAGCTTGAACCTAGAAGTTACTTCTTGATTTGAGTCCAGTTCCCATATTGCAACAGGCCATGAACCGCATTATCAGCCATTATCTTAGCGGTGTTCAGGGCTAAATCCAGCAGTTTATGTAAGCACTCTAACACCTGTCTGTATGCACTCAACATATGAAGTTATATGAAGTGCTAAGGCTCCTTGAGTGCATGAGTTCCTCAAGCAAGGGATCCAGAAATGCTGTGAAAAATGTATCTGAAATCCTCCCCAGATCATAGGTGACTGAATCTATGCACCTTTGACCGTTCGGGATCTTGGTTGGGCTGCTGAAGCAATACATCTTCCAGCATGCTTCAAGGGATCCCACAGGGCTTCTCCTTTTCTAAAATGGCCCACTGGTTACAGTGCTTCATGTCATCTGGGAACTTGCATCAATATGCACCTGTAAAATGGGCAGGATTCTTTGAAGGCCTTTTAGGGGCAAGCGCTCTAACCATTAGCCTAGTAAAGAAAAGGACATAAGTACCTCAGTCTGTAATCATTTTTAAAGAAACAAACAAAGAAATGAAAGGAAAAAAAAAAAGAAGTATATACAATGCCAGGGAGCCCAGAGTTGTGTGTGGTTTTGGCATGCTCTCAATACTGTTCACAATATTTGAGAGCGAGTAGCTCTTTATTCAGCTTCTTGACATCTGAAAAAGAGAATACTTCAATACATTATTTTCTGTAGTTAAAAGTGAATTTTCTCAATTCAGAAGGTAAAAATCTCCATAGACTAAGCAGAAAAAGTCATATAAGAAACCGCCAAAATTGAAGTAAATACTACTGAATAGGCTTGGATACATTTCCCATCCCTTTGGCATTCCGTTCCAACAGTTTCATGCCTTCCAGTTCACTAGTGAGACTCCTTTCACACCATCCCTTGGGGCAACAATGTAATTCCAGTTCCAGAGTCTTTTATCAGTATTAAGGCCAGGTCAGCAATACAGAAAATGCTTCTACTCTTCTTAAAGACAACCACTTTCCAAGAAAATGAGTCTTCAAATGTTTAAAGTAACTATGTTATATAATTTCTCTCAATCTTGCTGGCTTTAAGATTTCAGCTCCTGCCTTTGTCTTCCAGGTACCCTCACCTAAGAGCATCAAGTTGCCACCAGTTCCTTCTGGCTGTCGCATTCAGTGGGACTACCCTTCACTTTGTGTCTTGTACTTCTCCTTCAACCTAATTCAGCTATTCTCTCTCACAAGGAGAAGTCATGCAACTGCCTGATTGTCCGTGCCTATACAGATTGATGCAGCCTGACGTGACACTTGGTAGCATAAGCTACTAAAAGCACTTGGGTCACGTCCAGCCAATTCCCAGGTCTATCTTTGTTTACATCTACAACTGCCATCTGGCTGGTTTCTGCCTGGTTTCTTGGACAACTTTACTCTGATTATCTCAGACCATCTGACAGGCTGTGCTTGTTTTACCTTTAACACTTTACAGAAAATAGTCTGCTCAGTAGATGCATAGTGGTATTCAGTATCTAAGGAGACCAGGACTTTTTATTCAAATAATGGCATCCTTACCTGTCTCTTCTTCAAGGCTACCCTTGCAAAGCATCCCAGAACACATCTGTGAAACTTGAGCCCTGCAGAATGGGAGAAGGAAAAGGGCAGAGAAGAGCTACAGGCAAAGAACTGGAACCTGACTTCCCCAGTCGAGTGTTAGGTTGTGGTTATTCTCTTATGAGAAGTACTAAGTGCTATATATAAACGTAGAACATTTTAACAGGAGAGTACCCATTCCCAGCTCAATCCCAGATTTTTCAGAGGCTTGTAGTCAGACCACTAACATAGCAAACCCAGGCTCAATTTGCTTCTTCAAATCAGACAGAAGATAAATCTAGAACAGAAGTCTCACTCTTAACTACCAAGTGCGGATCCTAGTGCTCACACTAGTCACACTAAAGCCCTTCACATGAAGACATTTACAGCTATGAATAATGATTGTAGGAGGTGTTTTGCACTAGCCCAGAATGAAGTTCCTAATTGCTTTCAACCTACAGACTGAATTCCTCTTATACCAACATGCATCAGAATTCTGACTTGCATAAAACCTTATCTCAGCATCCACTGAAGTCAATGGGAATCTTCCCTGGATGCTAAAGCAAGCCTTGTAAGTAGTCCAATAGCAGAATTTCCTGCCTAAGCAATACAAGCAGCATTTCTGGGATAAAAGTTGGCACAGAGTGCAATAAAACATGTGATGTATGGTGTACCATGCCATACAGAATTAGGTGGCAGCAGCACATATGACTAGCTTGCGCATCAGGCTTAAAAACTACCCCTAGAGAAGCCAGGGGAAAGGGACATAGAATTTCCCAAATTTATGAACTAGTCATGGCTGTCAAACACAGCAAGTTTGTTGATGTCAATATCTGTGCCTGAAGCAAGCTGCAACCAGCGCACTTTGCAGCACCACAAGCCATTCTGACAGCTCTCCTCTCAGCCTGCAAAAAGATTTGATGTTCCTGACCACAGTTAGCAAAAGAAATGAGGGTTCTCAACTCCCTGCTCTGCACAGGCCACTGCACATATTGGAATGATTTCTCCATACATCTCTCTCTCTACACATATATATCACTAGGTATTTTGCAATCCTCATTGAAATGCAGTTACTGCAAGCATATGGCTGCCTTTTAATGCATTGAAGATTTATCAGGCCCAAACACAGAATATCAGAAAAAGTGTTTAGTCCATCTACTGAAGTAAAGCAGCAGACACAACTGGCCTCTAGGCAGGTACGGAAAGAAGCAAGTAATATTTTAGTATCTCATAGGAAGTAAAAAGAGAATAAAGTGGGCACCACTACTGTGTGTGTTATTTGTTTCTGCTCCTGGCAGAGAGGCAAAGTAATTTGTTTAGCTTTTAGCTGATTAATGTAGTGATTAGCATCTTGACAATAATACATCAGTAAACTGGTGTGCCATTTTAATAAGTTATACAAGACATTATCATTCATCATATTGCTGATGAAACCCATCCCTTTATCTGTTCATATACAGCATCAGGTTGATTGAATCACTTAGCTAACATTAACATTCTAAAATTAACATGCTAACATTAACTGCAGGAGGATCCACATCAAAGTTTACTATAGTTCTTCCTCTTCCCTGCTTCAGGCCACAATTAGAAAGACAAAGTGTTTAAAAACTCTCACAATTATATTTTATTTGACATCAGCAATATACACTGGAGTATAATAGGAACAATTTTTGCACAATCTTTCTTGCAAGATGGATTTATTTTCCAAATACATAGATGTTCATAATACAGGAAGGTAACAGTTAAGCTGCACAATAGCAAAACAACTTGACTATCAAACCACCTTTTAAGTTTTTTAGTATAATCAGGTGACCAGCATTGAACGTGTGTTCAAATAATTTAGTTAATCTGATTCTTCCAATCTTCCAGCCATATTGTTCCATTCCAACAAAAATGTGCACGAAGAATCGTGTAAAATAATTCAACTCCGAGGCTTCTCTTGCTTTGATTTCCTTCCAGTTTTTCCTCATGCATGAGTCAATACAATGGGATATACGTCAGAATTTGGCATGGCACAGAGACTCTTGCAACATGCATCTAGGACAGTCACATATTGCAGAATTAGTAAATTCTTGAAAGAGAAGTTAGGGGATTTAGGTCTTTCTGGAAAGAGTGTTAAAGAAGCATTTCTACTATGCTGTATTAGTGCATATTTTCTGCATGCCACAGCTTTTACAGAAAACAAAGATAAAACTACTTCAAAATGCTTCATATTTTTCATGRGGAGTATTTCTTACAACGGTCTAAGCTTAAATCTAAATGCTTTGGTTGCAATGGACAGGGCTTCACAGGAAAAGAAAAGCTCACAGCTCATTAAAATATCAGTAAATATTAGCTTTCTCTTGCTTTTTACTTTTTTCCACTTAAAAATGACACACAGCTATAAACAGCTGCTGTAGAAATTCCCCTTTCCTTTTGGTTGCTACCTTGGTACAGCTATTACACTTTGAGTTAGCCACTGGCGTAGAAATGAGTATCTCTCAGTCTGCTTCTCTGACCACTCTGATTTGAGAATGGGAGAGAGCGGAGGTTCCACATTATTTGTTAGGTGAATTTATTTTAACAGCTCATAGAAGCGCCTCAGCAATTTGTAATATTAGATCTAGTAGGAGATGCAGTCACTGGTAGAGTGCAAGGGAAGTGCATAAAGGTGGGGAGCAATATAGGAACTATATCATACACCTGGGCAACTATTATATAGCTCTTATTTATTACCATCAAGCAAATACTGTGTTTTCAGCCAAGCTTTTAATATACTTTTGCTGTTCCATATATTTGCTAGTGATGCAATATTTTTCAGGTATTTCAAATTAAACAGTTCTTGCCACAGTAGCACACAGCATGTGTGGGCCAATAATACCAGCACACATCCTTCACTGTACTGTTTTATTTTTTACAGGTACAAGCCCAGGATAGTGGCTACAGATATTGCCACAGTGAAAATCTTAAGGTGCCAAAGGAGTATCTTTGTTTCTAATCAGTATTTCACACAGTTTGTCAGCAGGGAGAGGAATAGAGTGGCTCACTGCCAATTCAGTGAAATTAACTAGATAATCCAGCAGACTAAAGACCAAAGGAAGCCAGAAAATCCTGCGTCCACTCTACAACTGACTTGTATTTCAAACATCCAAAGTGCTTTATGTCACTGCCTTTACTGAAAACTAGACCTTTAAACACCCAGAAATAACTGCAAGGCCATTGCCTCCACGACAGCCGGAAGACACTGCGCCTGCCCCACACCCTGGGACGCCCCAAGCTGAGCTCTGCATGGGGGAAGCAGACCCCGCAGCTGAGGTCTCGAAGGAGCATCAATCCACGCTACGTCAACCCTGAGGCAAGGCACAATGCGAGGAACCAGCCAGGATGCACCAAAATGATGCAAAAGGAGCAGGCTATGCTGGAGCATGGTTTTGAAGACAGTACATTTAGGGTTTTTGAACAGCTAATGAGCAGCTTTTCAGCCKAATTCAACTCTCATGTCTTACCTCAGCAAAATGCTTAATGGTCCCCAGGCTCAGCTGTTCTTTTCTAGAACTGGGATACCTTCCCCTGCTGTCCTTTACCAGGACTAAATTTAGACGTACTTGACCACATTCCTAACTCAGCAAGGCAGGGAAACCTGGGGTACTGACCGCACGCGCTCCTGACTGGACTGATGAGCTGAAGGTAAAAATTCAAAGCCTTGGTTGTGAATACATTGCCTCCTGCACTTTCCCCAGAATACAGTAGAGGGAAAAACTTTTAAGTGGATAGGCAAGATGTTAACTAACTTATTAATAAGAACATTTGACAGCATGTAGATCAGACAGAGAAGGACTTTTCTTTTATTCATATATTTTCTATTATCCAGTTTCAATATAGTTATGCATATTATCTCTAGATAGAAAGTGAGAAGTAATCTTTCTAAATCTCTCTACAAAATTCGCTTGTCTTCTGTTTACATATGCTCCTTACATTCTCCAAAGAGAAAGATAAAATTGATATATTTGTGGAACAGCCACTGAATATCACAAGGCTAAGCATCTTTCCCACCATGACAGATATTAACCAGTTTTCATTTCAAGATACAACACAAAAACATGGATATTTATGGTGTCTCACCTTCCTAAGTGAAGCAGATAAAATTCGCATTTTCAGCATAGAAAAAATACTTTGATAAACTACAGTACATTTAAAGAGTAGTAACTAAATACCCTCCAAATGAGACACTTTATTTGAAAACAAAAGCTGTCTTTTTAATAAAATCATCTTTGAGACTCTCCTGAGATTATACTAGGAAGTTTCTACCTTCCCAAAATTTGCAATAGAACTTGTGATTTCCATTTATGCAGGTGAGGACACCTCTTTGTTTAATGAAACCAGGAAGAAAAACGTCACCTTGATTTTTTCCTCACAAATACACAGCAGAACAGAGAAATAAGAGTCAAAGAGAAAACCCCCTTTACTATGTTTGAGGTACAAGAGAAGTTGTAGGGGAAAAAATAGCTATACCTACAAAAATCAGAGATGCAATTCTGCACCTAGGAAAGCCCGTGAACTGCTGGCATGTCCTCAAAGAGCAGTCTGTATGGCTGGACACATTTTACCACTGCAGAGCCAGGGAAATCACCACAGAGACTGCAGATATATATATACCAAGCAGCAGCACTAAGCATATTATGTTTAATTACCATACATACACTTGTCCCTCCTACCATGACTCACATCAGAACATCTAGCAGAGGAGAAGACAAGACAGCAATATACCTTGATCCACATCCCTCCTTTGAGATACTCAGTGCTGTTACAGTGGATATCAGCAGTGCTGAGCTAAAGGAAGAGCTCTTCAGCTTCAGTCTGCCCTATTTTGGACTCCAGGAAAGCATTTTCCATCCCACCCCCAGTACTCTGAGGGCCCCGACACACCATGGTACAGTTTGGATGCATTACAACATGGATGTATTCCAGCTGGCAATGTCCAAGCCAGCTCAATCCTTCTAGTCCTCTAGTCACAGCATCAGAAGCCTTGGGGCAGATTAACTGGGCTGATCCTTGGGCAGGATTTGCAGTAGGTGTTGAATTTCACATTGTTGCAGCTACACGCTGCCAGTGCCTAAACTACCTACTTGGAAAGGAGTTTAGGGTGCATTGTCATAAGTGGCTTAAGCCAACGTAAAATCTGCAGCGTCTCTGAAAGAGGCAGTCTCACTCTCCTTCCTCCCCTCTGTCCCTGACCATAGATTCCTACCTTCTCCCACCTCAGCAATGTGACAGCTATAGCAGGTCAAAAACTCATCTTTTCCTTTCATAGGATCTGCTTTCAGCTCAGCACACTGACCACACTGTGCAAGTACCAAGGTTGAGCTACTTCCATTTTCAAAAACATCTACTTTAAATGCAGCCACAGCCTACAAGCTGTTCTATATTGCACTGATCAGATTATCAGAAGTGCTCAGCATTAAAAAGCGCTCAGAAACTCAAATACAGGAATGAAGTCTTCAGATTTAATAGGAAGGCATGATATTTCCAAAAACTCTGTTACTGTAATGATTTTTTTTTTTAAACCTTTCTCCTATTTAACTGAGTTAAATCAGAGGCAGGAATCTCTGTATTCAGTCTCTTAAGCAGAAACCAAGTTAAGTGCTTCATTACTGAAAATGAAATATATGGAGTCCCAGAAAGCTTAAAAATGACACTGTTTACATCTTTGGCTAAGAAATGCTTTAAAACAGAGGAAAATAGTAATACAATAAACACAATTTTTTTCCCTTATCATTCTGTCTCTTAATTCTTCCTGGCTGATACAAAAATACCCTCTTTAATGAAAAGAAGTTTAATGGAACATAAATGTTTCTAAGAGCGCATTAGCAACTTATTTTCTTTATTACTTTCTCAACATATTTATAATAATAAAAAAATATTTATTTCTAGGCTGTTTCCTGCCAGATGCTGTTCTAGTACCTCTAATAGAACATATCTTAAAATAACTGCTTGGAAGCAAGACACTAAATTTTTCATCCTTACTCATGTTTTCCCCTCCTCTTCCTTTTCTCTGTCTCCAAATAACTTGATTGACTTAGGCTCTGTCATAAATTCTGGCCTGCTTGGGTTTTTTGTCCATTATTTGCTTTGTCATTAATGTAATTCACAAAATCACCTTTGCGGGGAAAAATGACTACAGAGGACACTTGGGGGTTGAGAAAGCCTGTGAGAGCCACTGTTTTAATGCTAGTGGAGGCAGAATAGAGTCCCAAGGCTGTCCACAGCAACTTTAATCCAGCCCAAAACAGCAATCCCAGCCTCCTCACCACCTCCTCTGTATCAGCACTAACTGCACAGTGAGGCAGATCAGAGAACTGATCCAGCTGACTACTAACCCAGCCAAAAGAAAAAAGATCAACTTGCTTTTTAGCTAGACAAGTTATTCCAGGCAGCTCACCATAACCACACAAATACTTCCCCCCACACAAAGCAGACAGCAAGGAAGAGGGTGAGAGCATTACATTCAGCAGCAGTACAGATCTCTGTCAGAGTAATCATGGTCCTAAAAAGCCGTAAGTCTGTCTACATGGTCTGCTACAGACTGCTTCAAGGGGGCAGGATAAAAGCCAGCTCCAATCCAGAAACCTGCTAGAACAATTATGCCCCGACTCTTGCTATTCACAATGGCTTAACTACCCAAGGCCAGGATTTTGCACAAGTGGACTCACTTCCACTATGTCTGTGCTACCAGTATTGATCTGGAAAGGCATGCATACCCTATGTAGCAAAATGATACTTTCACAAAATTGCACAAGCACTCTGGTTATCTGACATGCCTCAGATCTCCACCATTCATCTGCTACCAAAGAATGTTGCCACAAGTTAATACAAAAAGAAGAAATGCATATAAATATAGAATTATTTCTTTAAAGTATGTTACGATTCATTTGAGGATGTGGTAATCTCTCACAGAATGGAGATTTTCCAGCTTGCAGCAGTAAAAAAGACTATGATGTTACTGTGCAGTAATGAGGTTCAATCAAACTATCTCATATTTTGAAAACACTTTAAAGAAATACTAGTACATGTTCTGACTTCTCAGTCCTCCATACTTGTGCATCTTCACTTACCATGGAGAGGAACCACCAGCACAAGATGAGAAGGCAAGACAAAGCAGTACGCAATTTAATTTTGCAATGCATTGAGCTCAGAAGTCCAGCTGAGTGTTTCAGATAGTCAATTCCTTCTTCTACCAGTCTCCAGTTAAGCTTTTTCCAAGGGTGAAAACATATTCATAAATAATAACAATTATTTATTAAATGCTTCTTTATTCCATCAGATCATCCGTAGAACGCTATGGCAATTCACAGCATTTACTTCAACATGGATACAACATTCATGAAAACACACAGGAAATGTTGAAGTAGATCAACAACAGCAAGACCAACAGCAAGAAATAACCTAGATCTCTGTACTAGTTGAGGGTTAGTTTATTAGTACAGTATTTGCAACTCAGGTTCTTTTTCTTGCTAAGAATGGAGATATCAAGATAATAATAAACACCTACCTCATACAGTGCTTCAAGGTACTCTTTCAAAACAAGAGTGCTTGCAAGTGCATCTTGAGCTTGCCTCCCTTGATATTCAGAGAATTCATTTTATTTGAATGTTTTTATATACATACGTATGTATGTATCCAGGCTGTGATCAAATTAATATTTTTAAACACTAAAATTATATTATTATTAGATGATATCATTCAATAATTGACTGGAGTTTTGATGTTTTTCTAATGCTCCATTTACAAAAAGGGAGTCTCCATGACTTTTTAAAATATTTTATTTTAAAGAGCCGTATGGCTCTCAGTTTCTCTTGCATAAGAAAATGAAAATACAATTCTAATCAAAAATTGTTGTGAGCTGCAGTGGATACTAACTGCTTTGTTTCGAAGCCCTTTCTAGTGGAATAATATAAAAAGGATACAGAAGTCCAAGAGATATCTTTAGATGCACTAAGTTATGTACTATAACGCAAAACTAACCAATTCTGAAAAGAATACCTACCCCATTTTTTAATTCATGTGAAAACAAAGTATGTTTTACACATTCTACCAATATTACAATAACTGCATTCTTCATTCCCTCCAGTTGAGAACACAGTAGATAATAATATTACTAAAGAAATATTTTATTTTTTTAAAAATGTGCTCTGTCCCTCACACAACTAATATTTGCTTGGAACATAACAAGAAATTACTTTTAGACTCTGATTTATACAGAATGCACTGAAACTGCACACCACATTCATATTCTCCAAAAAATTTACATCCTGATTCTGAGTAGAGACCTACAAATGAAGACTGTAAATATTAATTCTTACCATACTGTTCCAAAATGGTGTGCTTTTCCTGCAGGGAGAACCAGTAGGCCTGATTTTCCTTTCAGTTAACTTGTCTAAAGTGCATGGGAGTCAATGAAAAGAACCATGTTGATTTCAGTATAGGTCCTTACAACAGTATAAACAGAAATAACTTACCTTGGAATCACACAGTAAAAGAAATATCAGGTCTTGAAAAAATAAAAAATACATTTCAGAAGGAAAGATTCTATTGTCACTTAATTAGTTTCTTCTTGTCTAGATCTTTTTCTTAGCTTTTTTTTGGTCAATACGTACATCCTTAAGGTCACTACCCTTTTGATTTTCACTAAGAAGTTTTGTTCGTATAGTTCTGCTCCTCCAACTTTGTGCTGCATTCCTTTCTGCTTGTTAGTTTATAAGCAATCAAAGATTTTTTAGGAGAAGCACCTCCCATTCCCCATAACTCCCCCACCCACTGACCTGAAAAAAAATTATTGCCACGTATTTCTGCAGTTCTATAACACTTTTAAAACTTGGATTTGAATCGTTCTTGGCTTTTATCCATGTCATTATGAAGCATTATGCTTCACTTAGGCTTCTCGGCACTACAATTGCGACCTTCTTTATCCATGTTACTTAACCTTAGGATTAAGTGAGTCCAAGAGTAAATTTTTGACAGCTGTCTTTACTGTAATTTACAACAGCATTAACTGTAGAACAGTTATCAATTTTATTGCAGTCAAGCCCTATCAGGAATTCTCATGAAGACAAGGCAAAACTCACCATAATTTCTTTCTCCTAGATCTTTTGGGTCAAGCAGTTTTGGGGCCCATTGTCCAAAGTTCACAATCTCCTCCGAATCCTGAACAGATCTCTTGGCTTTTGGGGGATAGTATGCTACAGCTGAAATCACGTTTCAGCTTCCCATACTGAGTGAGAGTCTCCTAGGAAGCCTCCTGCAGCATTTATGAGAAAATTTCCCATGTGGCCAATATCTGTCTCTTATGCAACTTGTGTGGTCATTTCTTCCCTTCTGACCTTCCTTCCACTACCAATAGCACAAGAGAGATGGTAACGGTAGGCTTTGGATAAATGGGAGAAATATACATTGTATACTGCCATGTGCCTACACTGCACGCAGACATTGTACTACATCATAAATTACACTGCTTTAAAATGACATACCGGAGGAGAGCAGGAAAATGGAAGGAGATTGCTTTTCGATACATGTAGAATTCTGGGTCCATTCACTTTTCTCTGGAAATGATGGTTAAATCCTATTAAATAAAATTACTTGCTTTCCCCAATTTTTGTGAAGTCCATCCTGAGTAATGAAAATGATGAGATACCAAAGGCTATCCTTGAACTCTCTGTAAGGAGCAACTCTTAGTTCCTGTGAACAGAAAAGCTCTGGTCACATTCCTTGGAAATTATTTGCCCTTTCCTTCAGTTATCATATGGCCTACTTGCCTGATCTCAGGGTAATGTAGAATAAAAGATAACAACAGCTTACAAAATGCACTTTTTTCCTGAAAAATCATCCGGGAGAAGGAATCCAGAGCACCTCAGAAATGCATTACTGATATCCATACAATGGAGACAAGCCCATTTTACAGGTGGAGAAACAGACTCCACTTCTGTTTGGCAAGCTCAGGTCACCACAGAGGGCTGGGGTCTTGATTGGCCCCTTTGCTCAACTTAATCATTTTAGTAATTTCAGTGAAAACCAATGGACTGCTAGAAATTTGACCCTGCTTGCAGTTGACTAGAAAATACACTACAATTACTGTGAAGGCAATCTTCTTGGACTGAGTTGTTAACTAGTTTTCTCAAATGCCTGCATTAGTGGTTGGGGCTGCAACACTGAAAACTGTGGGAGTTTTGCTATTAGTAACAATGTCTCTGAGGAAACAGCAGTTAGTGGAAATTTGTCTGTATTTCCTGGTAAGGTTTTCTTTTATCCAGTCTCCTCTCCTGTTTCTAAAGATGACTGTCTGGAATGATTGCTTAGTTTTGATTCACTATGGTATCAACAAAAAGGATTGTTTAACTGAGCCAATAGAAAAAAAAAATAGTTCCTATAAAGTTAATCTCATTCAAAATCAACCCTAATAATCTGTCTGGTTACTGAGATGACACCTGCAACATTCTCCCTTAGGATTTTGGTTACCTGTGTTGAACATTTGGTCCACTATATTTAGCATATTCCTGCTTCTGTTTGTGCTTCTGAATTACACAGTATTCAGAACCTGCCAGTATTACTGAGTATACTGCAGGCTGTTTACTGATCACTCTACCAGGAGACTAAATATAATGAAAAACCACTGTTAACAACAACATCCTATTTACATTGCCCTTATGTACTTTGGAAAGCTAGTTATGGTAATTTCTTCATATACTGTAACACAAAAAAAGTAGCACAGTACAATAAATTAGTCCTAGACTCACAATGAGATTTTTTTTTATATCTCATTTTGAATGCAAGCATGCAAATGTTGGAAGGAACTTCAGAAATACAATGACAGATTAAAAACACATATTCCATATATGCCATTAAAAACTTCTTCCAAAATGGAAGCATAGAAATAAATATTTGTAATTTTATTAATTTTTGCAACCATTTGTTACTCCTTATAAGTCTTTAAAACAAAATAGGACCTATAAATGAACCCAAGCAGTGCATTCAGATCAATCTTGGTCAAATAGCCTTAACCAGTGTTGATCCTACTGAACAATGCACTAAAAAAACTGATTATACAAGCAGTATAGGGGGATGGGTGGAAAGGAAGAGACAGCTTTTTTTAGTGAATTGTTTAAAGCTCTGCCCAAGAGAAAACATCCTTGTTTTTCATCAGAGAGGAAAGAAAAKAATAATTTCAGTAACTTCTGGAGGAAACACTAGGTTCCCAACACACAGAAAGCTATATAATAAATACGGCTACAGTTACAGTTCCTAGAGATACATCCAAAGATGCAAACTAATGCAGATAAACAACTTGCATGGGTGCTGCATTTGCAGTTCTCTGCTATGGCAGGTATTATGATTTTCTAAGGAGTGTGGCAATTTCAGGCTTCTGCTAAATGTAAAAGGCAAAGAGGAAAGGACCATACATCACATCCTGACAATGCCAGTGAATTAAAAAAAAAAAAAAAANAAAAAAAAAAAAAAAAAAAAAAAGGATCATAATAAAGTCATGTGAGACATAATCAAATCCCATGTATTCTATCATATGAAGTTCAATGATATACAAGGAAACAGTAGCCTGGGATCCACACTACATGCTTCAGTACACATTTCTTGCAGACTCCCAGGTCCTTTAATTTAGAAGGTCAGATTCTCAGCTGTGAAACAACTACAGGGTTTGGATAGACACAAAGAGGCACAGAGAACACAGTTCTAGTTTTAACATTCTGGGGTCTTTTTACACTGATTCTTGTCCCAGCAGAGTCTAGAGCAGTCCTATGCACATCCTCAATTACTCCAGCTGCTTGTGGTCTCTACCAATCTCTCAATAATTTGATCATTACTTGAGCACAGAACCAACCATGCAACACTCACCTTGCCTGCCCCCAGCACAAATCTTTGACGGTGGCCTACATGCAAATCTGATACGCCAATATAATCAAACTGCAGATTATTCCACCTAAAGGAGATTCAGCTGCTTCCAGACCCTTTACAGGCACAGCCAGAACACAGCTGAGAATTTGGCCTTGGATTTTTACTTATCACCTGCACAGAAATGCCAGCCATTTGCTAGCCAGACAGATCTGTGCAAACATTTTTAGATTTATTGCCAGCATACCTTCCACCCATTCTGGTGAAAGGATCGAGATTTCTAGTGGGTTTAAACTGTTCACTTTTTTAATAAAGACAGGTAATTGCCTGCTTGCATATTGCAATTTGAGCCATTTAGAAAAGCCCCTATCTATGCAATAGTCTAAGAGAAAGCAATGGACCATAAATATGCCTTGTGTTACCCCCCTGCTCTATCTAGAAACATTCTTCTCTTATTTATGTCATATGACTCCTTCACAAAAGAGCGTCTTTCCTTCACTGAAAGATGTGCCATAACCATACTGCTCAAAGGGCAGGGAAATTTGTTTTACTTAATTTTGAAGCCACCTGTAAAACTGTTTGCAAAATTTAACATGATTCAAACATTATATAAAAGAAAGGGAAAAAGTAGGTGTCTGAAGGAAGTTAGAGGAGTGTGACTAAAAAATATGAAGAAAAAAAAAACCCAAACCAAAACCATCCAAAAATGAAAGAACAAAGAATTCAAGTAAAAGGTTGAATACTGTGGGCCTGGTCCCCCTCTACCATAAGAGATGTACCTTAGGAGTAAATCCACTCAAGCTGCTCAGCAAGGTCAAAGAAGAATCACACTTAGGATTTTACCAAACAAAAAACTCCAATTTCAAGAGTTGCATCAGATTTCAGATTTTGCAAGGTTCACTCCTTATTTTGGAGTGAGAATTTCCTAGGCTGCAATGAAAAGTAATGGTTAGTAAAAATAGATGGAGCTCTAGAACTCCTTTGCATAATTTTTCTGGAGTCACATTCTCCCAGGCTGGACTCTATTCTCCTTTTTCACTGCTCATTCCCCCCCCATCCGGCCAATTTCAATCTAGCAGGGAAAGTCCTTTCCCAGCAAGTACTGTCAAAGTATTCAGGACATGGGCCTTGCACTCAGAGAATGCAATGCGGTGTCCAGACAGCAATGCTGGGTGCCTCAGGGATTTGTAATAATCATCGTGCATATTCCTAGCAGTCAAGATGTGTTCCACCGCACAGTTGTGCGCCTCTGCCTTTGATTTGTTTCCTGTGCATGTTCCTCCCAAAGGCAAGTTCTGTGTAGCCAGAGTAGTCCGTCTGAAGAGAGTGATGGTTCACTGCTAGCTGAAGGGAGGAAGACAATTCTGTTACCCATTACTCTGGTAGGACTTAACTAATTATCCCCAATAACTCCAGCCTTTACAATGGGAAAGTAGCACACAGCTTTTATAAATAAGAATTATTGACCTCTTTAAACAGTTTCAAAAGAAGAAACTCTGCATCAAATGTGAGTATAATTTAGAAACTACTACATAGCAGCAAAACTACATTAGACTTTCTGATTTTTCCATGGTGTCCTTGGATAGATACACCACCCAGTAGACCATGTTAAATGCTCCAAACGTAACAGGAAATAGAATGCGTGCATATTTGTCTATCTTACTAGTGCCAGAGTGGGAGGCAGGGGGAGCAGGTGGTGTGATAGCAGATGGCTTTGCAGATGCTCCTAACGTATTAGGTGTGGTGGTCTGAATCTGTTCCAGTCTGGATCCAAGCAAGCGCTGAATGGAGGGGGATCCAGCTGTAGCATGCTGGGATACAAATCCAGTTAAAGTTGGGGTAGAAGGAGGAGCTGGAGGGGTAGATCTTGCAGAAGATAACGTCTCTGATGCACTGATGCGCGTGAAGGGGTTTGGACTTGATGCAGAAAGGGAGTGGGGTGTAATGTCAGAAGACCCCTGAGCTACAGAGGGAGGCTGGACGGAACTGTGTCTTGTATCAATTCGGCTCCCACCATCAGCTTCGGACTGCACTGTGGCATTCATTCTTTTCCTCACATTTGAATTGGCATCTGTACTCTGCAAAGTTACAAAAAAAATACTATAAATGCTTAAATAGAAGCAATGGAAACCTTATAGCCAAGAGCTATCAGAGTAATACTCAAAAATATCAACAGTAGCTTGATCCTGGAGCTCAAAGATATCACATGCTCATGAAAATAGATTTAATAAAGTGATAAACAAGAATTCCTATTACCTGTGGCTGTAATACCAAGGTGAACACATCTGAATGAGTCACACTCCATGTGATGTGTTATCTATATAAACTTAATATCAGGAGACTAAGGGTTCTTGGGTTAGGTTTTTTCAAGACCATTCTCAAACAAGATTCTTGGGTGTTTTCCTCCTTCTCTGATGATACAAAAATAGCCCAGACCCAATTTACCAGCCATGATGGTTTACTTCTGCTTTATATCTCTGGCAAAGTAACACAGTACACTAGGAACTCTATCCTGTTTTGTACAGTAGATGCTATTAAAATGCAAATATTTGCCAAATCAAGTTACCACATTGTTGCTCTTTCAGAAATACAGAAAATCCTTTTTCATATCAACCACAGACAATAAATTCACCAGCTGCAATTGAACCAATGAATAAATCATTCTTTCATCAACTATTCCTTTCCATTAATTAACTCAGAAAAGTGGTGAATTCTCCATCCCCATCGATGTCTTCAGGCAAGTCTGGATGTCTTTCTGAAAGATATACTTAAGCCAAATACTACTTATTGGGCTGGATGAGGAACTGAAGGACAGATAAGCATGTACAGATGGGAAATCCAAGCAGATTTTAATATTTTACTGACTTCTAGGAGTAGGACTCAGGCTCTTTTCTGCATCTGTATCTAAGCAGAAGCCTAAACATATCCCAGAACTCCTCCTGGAAGAGTGCCTGAAGAACCTTCAGTCCTGAACCTTTTAGATATAATCTGTGAATATATTTTGAGCTAAGTCCCGCTGCTTTTCAAGAGACGTGGATTTAATGGCACACAGTGTACCTTGGTTCAAAAGCAGCACTACAGGTCTAAATGTAGGCAGGACCAAGCAATCCCTTATTATTCATCAAAATTAACATGGTTTGCACCTCTCTGATGATACTATTTCTAAGCACTGTCCTGCACCACCTACAGTTGCTGTGTCTTTGGCTCCACTCCTTTGCCCCCAACCCTGGCAAAGCTCACAACACAAGGAAGAGAGCAAGAGAAAGAGTGGACAGCAATCTCTCTTCCCACCCTCAGCCAACAGGAACTCTCTCCAGCCAAGTGCCAGAGCAGTGTGCTGTCCATCTACACTCCAGCGATCCTAAACTGAGAATAACTCAGGTATTATTCAAGGTATTAGTGCCTTGAATACTGAGAAGAATGACAACCATGCCTGTCTGTTGAATCAGTTGTGCTTAGCTGTTTTGCTCAACAGAACAGGGAAATGGGAGCTGGAAAAAAAAAAAAAAAAACTGAAAAAAGTTTCAAAGAAAAAGAAAAATCACTTGACATCTCCAGTATTGCTATCATGGCCAGAATGCTGGTCCCAAATTCTGTTATTTGCAGTGCAGATCAAACACTGGCAACACTGCTAGCCTGAATTTGTCCGAAAATGTCACATATTTGCCAGCTCATGATTCATACATTAAAGAATCTCTCCTAGATTTCACAGTTTTCCCTCTTGCATAGAAGGGTGTCAATACCTTTTATTTATTTTTATTCATCTGCAATCTGAAGAAGCAGATGACTGAAATTACTGCATAAACACCAAAGGAAACTGATATTTTCTGAAAGAAACTTTAATTGTTCCATTTGATAGAGAATTCTGAATCGCTTTTCAGGGAGTGCAGACGTACACACAGGTGTGCAATTTGGATACTTTCACATTAGAGTTGCCAGTGACCCAGGAATAGTAAAGCAGTTTCAAGACAGATAAACTGATATTATAACATGCAATCCCTACAGGAGTGCATTTGCTAGAGGCTTGGCAATATCTGACTGAATACTACATGTCACCTGAAGGTTTGCAAAGCTTAAATAGATGCAAGTCACTGAAGTTCACTATGCAAAATAATAGCTCCAGGCTATGCAGGTGTTGGCACTCAAGTCCTTCAGCATGCCACCACTCATTTAGCTCTGGCACAGTATGAAGCAAGCAGAGAGGGCCTGCTGCCATTACTCCAGTCCACACATTTGTACAGGGGTAGTGAAACAGACCTGCACTGGAACCAGTGGCTTAGATGGTGCTGCTAGAAAAGATCTTGCCAATAGAAATACCACATCTTCAGTCACTGTAAGTGCAACCATAAAACAGTGGTTCCAAGAGTAGAATAGACAATAAAGTGTGATTCAGAGGCACAGTTTAATTCTCATGCCCACTTGTACTGTCACCTGCTTTCAACAGCCAGCTCAGCGTCCTTCCCTATTGTGTATTATCAACAACAGTCACTGGTAAGTAAGACAGCACACTATCAGGCTCCCTCTACATCCTGGTCATCTCTGTTTCTTTCCTGGGTTCTTCTTTCCACCACTGCATATGCATAATACTCACCTCTCTTCCCCCCACTGCAGCTGTCCTCTAAGCGACCAAATAAGAGCTGCAGTTATTTAGTACACTAATCATGTCCTCTTACAGTGTTCTATTCTGAAGTTATTTATGTCATTTCAAATGGTCAGAATATATAACTGCTTAAAAATCTACTGAATATTTTCTATTTTGCACTGGTACCTAAAAATCCCAACACTTCAGGAACCTAAAGTTTAGAGAGAAACCCAGTTTCCAAATTAAGCATTACAAGGTACACACAGAGTTCATATAGATCATGTAAGATATCACGATGTAGCATAGCATAATAAGCCCAAAAAATAAGAGTGCATTTCTTGTTAATTCTCTAGAAACCACCTTCCAGGTGCTCAGAGCATGGAAATTAGAAAAGATATTTCTAACTTGTTCCACAGACAACAGTCTGCTACTAGTGAGAACTGATTTCCCATAAGTTATTCTTGTTTGCCTAGGTCTTCTAGCTTTGTGTCACAAGGTACCACTCCATTACCTAGATGATCGTATCAAACTTTCTCTACTTCTATTCTAGTTTGAATTCATTTCTAATGAACAGGGTGATATAACTCAGCCAGAACCTTCAAGACAACCACCTCATCCTCCTTTTAGTTTGTGTTAAGCAACCAACTCAACCTCTAAAGCAAGGTGTACAAGAACTCTGCAATAAAAACTAGAATGGTGCCGCTGCAAGTAGAATAGGTTAAAAACTGCTGTTGGGACAGAATAGGTACAATAAAGATTGTTTGTTTGTTTGTTTTTCAGTCCAGCAACCTTCATCAGTTTCTTAGGCTGAAAGAAACTCTTCACCTTTCGTAGGAGTACCCCCTCTTCCTACTTAAGAGATGGTGCCTGGGACTCTTCCCTACTGCAAAGGCTCTCAACTCCTCTCAGTAATCTCTCCCCTGCCCTAGGTGCACTCCAGAAGCCCTTTTAAGGGAAACATGCTCCAGCTCCTGTTTCCAGCAGGTTCTGCAGAATCAGAGTGCACCAACAAAACAACAGGCAGGGCAGTCTTCCTCACCACTCCCTTTTCTAACAGAAGGGCTGTATTGCTCTTGCAGTGAGTTGTGAGCACCCAGCTCTGTGCCCTGTCAAAGGTGACCAAAATACACACTGATTCTAAATGCGGTCTCACCAGCACATTGCCCACCATCTCTCCTCATATGCACACTTTTGTTGCATTTGCCTTATTCAAGGCCTTATCCTTCTTTGAGGAGGCATCTCTCCTTTTTGGTTTCCCCAGTTGAAACGTTTCTAGCAAAATTTCTTGTTATTGCTTGTAAGTACATAACCCTATACTCTCCCAAAGTAAATGCCCTAAAAAGCATCCATTTCTTCCTGCATCATAGTCTACTCCTCCTCTGTACTGATGCTATCTCACAACTCTGTAGATATCATCAGCCTACTACTACTTTGTGCCAAAGTCACTAACAAAAATGTTAAACAAGGTCCCACAGCTGAGCCTTAACGGACCAAATTCTATTGATATCAGTGGAAGTCAGGTTAAGCACTACATTGCAAACCATAGCGCAAACCCTCATAGTATTCCTTTACAAAGTAAAAATTCCACAAATATTTCAATTATGGTGCATATCCCTAGTAAAAGGGATATTTTGATAATGACAATCTGACCAGCAAAAAGATACATTTATGATTAAAGCACTCGCTGTCTCACAAAAATATTTTTACTTAGTGTTTTTGAAAATACGGTTAAGAAACACAAACCTACTGCTAATCAGTAGTTTTCAGTTTGAGCCATGAGAACAGGAAATAAAAGATGAGAATGAAACAGAAGCCAAATTAAATGCAACCCAAAAAGTGAAGGGATTACCTAAGTAAAGATTCCTTCTCAAGGGCGAGTCAGGAAACCACTCATTATCCAGCCAGCAGAGGGCTGCTGTTCTACTTCAGACAGGGTTTCTCAGGATATACACAGAGTCCACGTTTTTAAATCCTAACTCTGGATTCAGAAATGAACTGATTTTCTGGAGATGTTTTGGTGAAATTTTGGGGAAACATTTAAAATGGCGTAGCTAGGAATGTGCAATGGGAATCTGGATGCTATCATACAACACAGTGAACCACAGGATACAATACCAGACTTAATATGCTTGATAAAGATTGCCTTTCCACAAACAGGCCTACTTATTGCTTATAAAAAATGACACCACACCCTTCCTTTGAAACAACCTAGCATTCTGACTTGGTCCAAGCAACTTCACACTTCACAGCCGCTAGCAAAGCAGAGGTTGCAATAATTTGCTTTGCTATATCCTGCTTCTAGAAGATACTCTTGCTATTGATTCTGTCAGAATTCAACCTCTGAACCTTAACTAGCAGAAACACTGTAGATGACAGTTTCAAAATCCTGGGTGAACTGAGTGCACAATTCCTGCCCATGCATAGCAAAAGTTCTCAAGAGCTCTGATGATAATCTAAGAATATATACTGTGTTATAACTGTAGCACATCAGTGGAGAAAGCTTTATGACTGTCTGGGATATGTTAATGCCAAAAAAATGATTTCCTATTTAACAGCTGAGATGGGTGACAATGAAGCAGCTAAGTTTCAGTCTGCATGGGATTTCAAACATGTACCACTGACATTTTGATTTAGAGACAGACCACTAAAAGGCACAACAGACCAGAGGCAGACAGGTCACTCATTGCATTAATAAAACCAAGGAACTGACCAAACATAGGGAAATGAGGATTCCAGTCTTTGTCAGAAGACAAGGATCATCACCCATTCTTTCTTTCCTAATGAATATTTCATTAGTCCATACAAAGTAAGAAAGCAGACTGAGTACAGGAGGTTTAGAGAGCTCCAGCCTGTGCTTTAGTGTACTTTGACAGTGGGAGGACATGGGATAGGACAGAAGGTTCAAACTCTGTCTGGCAGAGAAGGGACTGCATCTGTTCACATCTCCCATCTCCTGGAGAAGCACTCCAATTATTAAGTATAAGATACATCTCTGTTTCCCTATCTGTTGAAAATAGCTAGAACAGGTTGGTTGCACATAGCAATTCCTGAAGTTCAAACCTAGACATTAGAAGCCCAGAGAGAGGCAATCTAAAGGCCTCTTCCATGGCACTCCATCTAGCTGGTATTTGTCATTTGGGATTTGGGATTTCAGCCTCGCTCTCTTAGAGACCTGGTTCTCCTTAGGTACCAGGTGTGTACACAGGGCTGAGATCCCACCAGGTTTATGTATGGCATGCTACAACATCCAAGTTATTTAGAGGATCTGTGTACTAAAAATAAAGAAATAAGCAAAACCCTCACTGCAGTATGCAAAAAGAGGTGTAATCATACACTTTACAGCTCAGAGGAGAACATGTCAGATCTTTGCCAAGATGGAGCCTTCTAACTGAGATACTGATGCAAAAGAATGTCACAGGAGTGACCAGTAATTCCTAGCACTTTAGCTTAGAACTGTTTCAGTTCTGAGGCTTGCTTGTTTGCTTGGGATTTTTTCCCCCACAGAGTAACAATAAATTAGAATATGTGGCTAATATTATGTGAGGTGATAATAAACATCCACCAAATTTGGTATTAAACCCATTAAAAAGACACTAGATTTAAAATAAAATAAGCTAAAACATCTATTCCATGGACAATAGCCGTGTTCTCTGTTGTTTTGAGAGTCAAGTAATGGCTTTCCAAGTTAAATTTATTTGAAGATGGAAACTGTTATATCATGATCAATAAAACAGCATGCAGTATACAAACAACATCTGAAATATTTACTGTATTAAAAAGCATAGAGAACTTGCTTTAATTTTAAACATTACATGTTATTTTACAGGTTCTTTTTATTTATTTTTTTTTTTTTAAGAAGTTTAACTGAAATGGGGAAAGATACATTCTGTAGGATCTGTAGGAATTCTTCCTATGTGAAGATTTCTGAGGTAAGATGCCCTTTTTTTAATCCAGAGCAGAAAGTCCATTTTATTTGACTTGAAGATAGGATAACTAAGCAAACCTGCTTGCAGGTGCATGTAAAATGTGGTAATTAATGCTGTGTCGTTACCTTACTAAGTGGAATCACATGCAATTGACCATGGCTAATGCAATGAAGGATGTTGTTAGCATACTTCAAAATAAATCTATCTAATCTATYGTTAAATATCATGGCAGGTTTGTGCAGTGAGTTTCACAGTTATCTTCTATGATAGAATGCTACACCAAAAAACCCCAACAACCAATCTATTTACCTCAAAATCAACTCACAGATCATTTGCTTTTCCATTTAAAGCTAAATTTCATGGATACTGCTGTTTATTACCCCACTAAAATGATGCACAAATAAGAGTTTAGATTAACTCTTCAATATTTAACAAGGTTTGCATGCTACAAACAGCTGCTCAACATAACATGGGAATTATGAAACTTTCTCTAAGCCCACAGAAGCCTTGACTTGAGCCAAAAAATAAGGTACTGGATTGTTTTGTGTGTATTATCAGTTTTTGACAAGCAAGCCAATTTTTCACTTCAGTGAAGTCACATTGCAAATTTAGCATGAACTGAAACAGTGTGCAGCAGCTGAGCTGAGATTCATCGGAATGGGATCATCAGCACAGTGATATGCAATACTGAACTGAGAAACTTAGTCATCTTGTTACAGAACAAAGAGAGCTGGTAACAACCACAGTACATATTTCCTATGATAAGGCCCATCTAGAATGGAAAAACAAACAAGAGCACTATTTAAAAATCACATGACAAGTCCTCGGGAGAAGGCAGGAATGATAAAAGTGATTACCAGGGCATCAGGTGACATTACCCTTATGACCGTGTCTAAGAACATAAATACTGAAAATATCGCAAACTGTGAGGAATTCTTTGGCTGATACAGCACTGTACAGCATTACCTTTATACAACTCGAATATCCTCCTATAGCCTGTTAGTGCTCTACCTAGCAGTTTTAAATCATTCTCTTGAATTTGAAATTGCTTCACAGTTTGTATGATGGATACATCCTGTTGGGATTTGAATCCAAAATAAGCAGCTCCTATTAGTTGAGCCAACAGAGAATCAGTAGTACTCAGCACCTAAATCCTCTTTATAGGTCTCCGGGCACTAGGGGACACATGCTGATAACCAGGTACCCATTAAAATTAGGGCCATGCATTTGCAGTATAATTCAGAGCTATTCTTCTAATCAGCCTCAGCACTATTTGGAGAATAGTTCAGCAGTCCTGGTCTTGGATATATGAACAGTTCAGAAGCTCTGTATCCACCTCATCCTACTACAGACATTAAGAGCAACATTATGGAAGGTCCCAGGGCTGCTTTTGCACCATTTGTTTACTGTAACAGAGAGTAATGAACTGCAGGCCAATGCATTTTCTAGATCCTTAGTAGACACAGAATTTCACTGAAGGGATATCTCTCTGGGACAGAGGCCGTACCATATTCAGAGCAGGATCTTCTACTTTATCAGGGATAAGTCCACAGCAGAATTTACAAGTCACAATGTCAACATCTGGGACAAGTCCTAAGCTGAGCAGCCAATGTCTAAGGAGCAGTAGAGAGCTAATGCTCCGGCATCCAGCAAGCAGCTGTCAAACCTGCTTAGAAATGCCCTGGGTAAGATCAGAGCCTAAATTACATTTCTTTACATTAGTCAGACAGCCAACTCTACCCATTGTTCTCAGCTCTGAGCCCTCCCCTGAAGCTAAAGACACACTAGGAAGAGCCACACACAGAAAAAGACTCTTGTCCTTCTCTACAATAACCCAGCGACCAGAAAGGAAAGATAGGTTTGGAGATAGGAGACYGATTTTCAAATCTGCTGTGACTGTAGCAGAGACATGAACACAGATTTCCCACATCTCAAAAGAGGCACTTACCTATCAGGCTACTGGATATTCTAGGCCAAGCAGTTGAGTCTCATTCTCTGTTATGGACGTTGTGTGCTGTGTGCTTCTATTTGACCCTCTCATTTCAGTGAATGCCCAGACTCCCAGCTGAGTTTTGTGGGAGGCTGCACCTAGTGCTGGACATTCAGATAAAATACAGTAGGTGTTTCTCCCAACTAAGCTTCACAGCAAACAGTCTGGAAGCAAAAAGTCAGTTCTGTACATGCCCACCCAGGGAAATTTAGTAATTAAGCCCCCTGTGTGCCTGATCACCATTTTGGACACTTAATCTCCCCATATAGAAAAACTGAAAAGGATACCACAATCAAAGCAGTTTTAAAGTTACACAGAAGAATTTTAATTGTTTATTAGAACAATCAAGCATATAATGAAGAGGTGTTACTATAACAGAATAAAAAATGAATGGTAAATAGACATCTTTATGATTCAACGTTAATTTTGCAAGACTAGGATTAGAATCTTCTATGACAGCATCACTAAGCCTTCAACAAGATACAGCTAAAATAATATATAGGAAGACTGGTGACATGCTATATGATGCAACACAGTGAAAAGCAGAGGTTTCCAAAATTGGGAGATCTCAGTTAACAAACAAAAACTCATGGATAAACTGGAAGGCTTAAAACACAGTGTCTGGCATTATGTACTGTTTAGCCGTAACATGAAAACTGTTTGTGTGGTAATTTAATAATATTTTCCTATTAAATGCTACCGTAGTGCTTTTTATTCTTTCTATTCCTTCCCAAGAAAGCAGACTGCGTTTTTCTGGGAGGACATTGTATAGCCTGCCAAATTCACACGATTTGACATTTACCAGGGAAGTAGCATGCTATCATCAGTGTAAATAATGCTGCTGGTCCCAATTCCCACTGAGTCACCATATTGCCCTGCCACTAGCAAACGCACAAACTTGGAGGAGAAATCTAACATCTTTTACTATTACGTTGTAAAGCTAGACAATCAAAAATTTACTGGAATAGTGCTAGAGATTTTGCTTTACAGAGCCCTGGAACATGACCAAGTGAAAGCTCCACCTACCACAAAATACAACAAACTCCAATTCAAAGTTTCAGCAGTGCAGAGAGCAATAAAAATTATTTGGGGAGAGAGAGAACAAGGAGGAGAAAAGTTAAAGCAGTCAGTCCATCCAAACTGCTCATTTTGTTATATGAATCTTGCGATGCAAGGGAGAAGGAGTATTAAGAAGAGCATTACATCATATACTCCAAAGTTATACATGGCTAAAAATGCATCATATGAAAGACAAATTAATCTGAAACTACTATAGACACATAAATAAGAAAATTAGAAGGAGCTTTTTTCAAACAGTGAAGTATTCAGCTATGTCAAATAAACCCATTCACCTGTACAGTGCTTAAGTGCTATATATATACTTGTGTGTATATGTGTGTGTGTATATAAATATATAGAGCTCTGTGTATGGTTCAAATCTTTTCTTTTTATCATGTCAAAAATATAAGAACTGAAAACAGAACTAAGGGAAAAAAATCTATTAGGACAGGTTGTTTATTAACCAGCTGCAGAGGTGCTCTGTATAACATATACGAAAAGAAGAAGAACAGCTGTTTAGGGACCAGAAGAGCTCCATTATTTCCTGCATCATTCAAATTTTCAGTGACCTTAAAGCTGTACTTAAATTTGCTGCATTAGTTTGCTAAAATGCCTTAAACACTCCTCTGTCTCATAGATTTTTCCAAGCTTCTCAGTGTTTTTCTTTGGACTCCTATTTTCCCAGAGTAAAAATTGAATTAGCTAGAAATTTCACACACAGCTGTGAAATTCCACAGCAAATTTGGTGTCATTGGGCTCACCAGTATTGAAAACTCTTTTTAGACAGAGGGGAAGCAAAACTGAAATTTAAATACAACTAAGGAAAAAAATTAAAGCAGAAAATATGAAAAGGGTTGAGTTCAAAGGCCTCATTTCATACTAATCACCATAGGAAAAGCTATCTTAGCCATAAACGCCTCCAACAATTTGCATTATTTCTCCTTAAAAGGGATGCTGAACGATCTAAAAATCCTACCTTGTCACCATACAGGTTTACTCTGACTTGGTGTTTCTGAACTGTTAGCATGGCTTTTTTTGGGTTTTTTTTTGTTTTTTTTTAAGTATTTAATGCTTACTCATACCAAAAAGAAGAAAAAGGGAAAGAAGCTGCAATTAGATCAATACAAGATCTTGCCTAATGCCTGCAACTGATGTCACCATGAAAATAACTCACTCATTTATTTTTTATTCCAAAGATGAAACCATAAGGACTATCTCTTTGCAATACATCAGCACACTGACAGGGAAAGGCACTTAAGTGTATTTTTAAATTAAAAGCCATAGGCTTTAGTGTTTTCTAGAATAATCACTTGGAAGACTGACATTACTGAGCTATACTTTGGTTTCCAAAATAAAAGTTTTACCCTAATACCATTTAAATTAACATTAAATCTTCCAGTAACTACTGTAAACACTGTGTCAGGTCTTTGAGCATCAGATGAATAATAGCAGAGAATATCCTCATATTCCCTTCTTTATAATTATGGTAGTTTATTATAATACTTTTAGAAAATTGAAAAGTGAGCAATTACCACATTTCCTAGTGAGGTTTGGAGAAGGTAGCACTCCAGCAGGATTTCTTGTTCAGTTATAAATCAGGTGTTGCAGTTAACCTCCTGCTTTTTGTACATATCAAAAGATACATTTCCACTTTCAATAGAAAACCTCAATCCACAACTTTGAAGGCCAACACTCTTTTTTGTTAT
This sequence comes from Apteryx rowi, assembly GCF_003343035.1. NCBI lineage: Eukaryota > Metazoa > Chordata > Aves > Apterygiformes > Apterygidae > Apteryx > Apteryx rowi. The sequence continues at coordinate 362,924 of NW_020450803.1, read as the reverse complement.
GCTTTACCAACACCCAGCCATTGCTATCTTCATTATAACTAAATTCTGCAATTCAATGGAGTTTACATCACAGTTTAGTTGGATCAGAATCTAGCTCCAAACTTAATACTAGGTTGCATGCTTTCAAAAATTACTCTGCTCACTTAGCAGAAGACAAATGTTTCTATTTCCAATGTAAATTTATTCCACAACTCAACCATATTAAAGGTAGAGCAATATCAGGTTCTTGGAAAGAGACCAGAGATTTTAATGGAACACTTTAATTCATGCTATTTAGAATGACATGCTAATGTGAAATATTAAGAAAACCATTTAAAATTGTGTGTCCTGCATTTACGTCCCAATCCCAGCATTCTTTGAAGACATAATTAGCTTTATACATTGTGAGCACACCCAGTTACTGGATAGGACTATCCAAGTCTATCAAATCAAGTAAATACAAAAATCGTACCAAAAACAAACAAACAAAAAAAGACTTTGTATCTGAATATCACAACTAAAACCATTTTAAGAACTATTTTGAATCTACTCTATCCTCAGTTGTCCAAGCATTCAAAGTTCACACTGAATCACTGCAGCATTACCCCAGGTAGTCATCCTCCCCTACCTTTCAAATAGCATTTGGTATAAAACGTGCCAGTCATTTATGAGCTGCATCTATCTTCTTCCTACTTAAACATGCTGCTAGCACATTATGACTGCAAATTATTGACAGCAAAAATGTTGACTAATGAAACTAAAGTGACATGAAATTGTTGACATGTCACAGAAATTATTCGCATGGCACAGCAGCCTTCCTTCTCATGGTCCTGCCCTCCATTTGCATGAGCTCCACACACTTCTTGAGCCTGGAGTCCTTCATTTGGTTCCTAGCAGGATCTGAGATTTAAATACCACCTAAAAATACTCTTAAAGTCCATAACATCACAAGCAGTGGAGAAGTAAAGCAGGGAAAAAAAATGCTTATTACATTTAAAAACTGAAATGCTGTTTCATGTCCAGGACTATGCAAGTCACACCACGGAGATAGCCTAAGCATCCATACAAGCAGGTCGGAAAACAGAATGTCCCATTGTGATTCAAGTTGCCCCATTAAGATCTGGTTGCTCTTTAGTTAACTCCCCCCACATGCGTGAGAAATGGGTTTAGCTCCACTTCTGTAATTGCTGGAAGAGGGGGAGCTATTATCTAACTAATCCAACAGTAACAGGGAGGAATCAAAGACAAATTAAAAGGTAAGTATGCATTTCCTACTGCTTTCCAGTATAACTCTAGAGATGGTACACTTTATGCATCTTTCTACATTGCAAAATATATCTACAGACTCAAAGAGAAATTCTGTTCCATCAAAGAGGGTAAAAACTTCCACTTTCCCTTACAGTCTAGGCCTTAGACACAAGAGTATATCTACTCTGTTTTTCAGCATTAATCAACTTTGGGGACTAAAAAAAAAAAAATGTGAAAGAGGGCTGTCTATCTAGTCTATGGCCTCTGGATTGCACCCAGTGCATCAGAAAAATTCGTCTGGCCCAATTCTTGCTCTAGAAGTCATGAGACAGAGCACAAAGTGAATTGTTTTCAGACTGATTCCAAGGGATCTCCCCTACCCCCACCATGTAACATAGGGGTATGCCCATCATAGGACTGAAAGGCAAGTACTCCCTATCACAGAAGATGCATCTTGATGATATGAAAGCATATGCAGGTGGTTCACGTGACAGAAGGTTGCTTATAAATCTATCAGGTGCACATCCAGTCACATATCAGACTAACATGGATGTTCCTGCTAAGGAGATGAGTGCACCTCCATGCAGCAGTGAAAAGCATGACCCTTGAGTTCTTCTACTACACTTGACTGGCTTCGTAACAATAAGGAAAGAGGAAGAAAGTTCGAGAGTTAAAATCTACCTTTGATTGACTGAAAAAATTCCCCAATTCAAAAGGTTTGTCTGAGCCCTACCTGATTTTTCAAGTTTTGCACTCTTGTAAAAAACAGACAAACAGCTGAGGTTGAAGCTCATGTTAATGGTGTTTAGGAACCTATTTTGAAAGGGTATTTTTCAGTAACATTCTTCAACTCCAAAATTGGGTAGGTCTTTTAAAATAGACTTCATAGGAATACAGTGAAAAGGAAATAGTGCAGAAGCACATAAATAGACTCAGGGGTCCAATAACAAACTATAAATCACTCATTTCCACCTCACACTTACTTGGAAAAAACATTGCTGCTTTTACTAAAGAAAGGAGCGCACAACACTTAGGGACAGGTTCATTCTTTCTAACCTAAAAGCATTTTAACTTGCTCCCAAAACATGGAAATCACAGGAGACCATGGTGTGAGCCATCTGTCTTCTTTTAAAAGATTTGGAGAGAGTTTGATAGACTTCTGATCTACAGATCTTAGGAATGTGTTTAGACAGACTTCTGGGAAAAGTGTAGATTCTTGCATGGTAGGGTGCCACAATATTTTTTCTTCAGAGTTTGTGAAATTCTTATTGCCCAGAAGCCCAAGATAAAGAAGTTATAGTTAAATACATGTGTAAGGTGTCACTCACTGGACATCTGCAAAATTACTTTAGTCTTAATAATCTAAGTGTTTGGGTATGTATAGTAAAGTTAAATAGCAGATACGAATCCAATCTCAGGGACAAGAAAGAATGATTATACTGTAATACAACTAATGCCAGAAATCTCCCTTTCAGATGATTGCAGGAATTGGGGGTCATTGGACTCCTTGATTTCAATGGACTGCTCTGCATTGCCTTCACTAGAACCACTGAAATGTCCTGGAAATTCAAGAACTTGGTTCAAGGAGAAGTGAAGGCTCCTAATGGCTTCAGCAAACTTAGACTCTAGTACCGCCCTGCTGTGGCTGACAGAAGGAATGAGTGAGGCTGTCCAAATACCTTGTGAACTCTGGGCAGATCTCAAATAACCATGGGCCCTATCCATATAGTGTCAGTTGCAGAATTGCACTCCTCATTATAGAAATACATCAGTTTGTATCAGAAAGTTATATGCAACAAGAAGGAAGAGTTGAAATGGGGAGAACAGAGCGGTACAACAGCATGGCTAAAACCGTATCAAGTGATAGAGGAGCACACACTGCATCTGCAGGCACTAACAAGGCAGTTCACTCCCTCTTGCCCCCTTAACTTAGTAAGGTATCTTCATAGCAGGACTTTTTGTTTGAATTAACACAGATCAGATTACTTAATTAGCCTCCAAAATATATTTAATGCTTACTGTAATTGATATATTAGATAAGTCACATCCACTGCATGGCTCCAAAGCAGTAAATATAATTACACAAGAAAATAACTTGGCAAAACATACAGTCCATCTTTGCTACAGTAAAGTTTTACTGGTTGTGGTGGAGAAATACGTAATACAAATGAACACATCTCAATTCATTTGATCATAATGATATGAGTTGTCTTTGTAAAGTAATCCAAAACAACTGGAAAGGTGTTTTTGACACGCACTCACAAAAGCACACAAAAAAGAATTCTAATTTGTCCTTGTAATATACTGATTGATTCAATATAGAAAACCCACTTTAATTCCATGATCAAAAACTGATCAAACCCATGCATATCAAAAAGGGACTTCCATCTATGTGCAATTCATCTTTACCTTACTGAACTCTACTATTAATATGCCAAATTTCTAGCATGAACAGATAGTAAAATCCCCATGTTCTACATGAAACCCAGTTTCATAGTCAAACATGCTCCCTCCCAAAAACTTTTCTGTAATGATCCCACTGCAGTTACTTGAAAAAGTCAAACATACAAGTAATTGTCCAGTGAATAATGTACAATCAACAGCCCACCCCCATTTAAAAGTATATCAGCACCTTGCTTGTTTTCTGTAACAGCCTCAACTGTTCTGTATTTTTGTTGTTCTTAGGGGACCTACACGTTGGGAACTTCAACTACAAAAAGTCAGCACAGCAGCTGCATGGATTTTCAAGGCAGACAACAGCATGGGGCCAACAGGCATAAGGGAAAATCCCCACTTCCCCCCATCCCCCAGATTAGTAAGAGATTTCAAGCAGGTTGCAAATTTTAAGACATACACCAGAAAGAATTGTAAGGTTTAAGTATTTAAGCACCTTCTTCCCTAATCTATACTCTAACTCTCAGGATATTCACATTTATTCCTGGGCTAAATGAAAAATTTGGGAGACTGGCAAGTTCACCAAATTAGGCAAAGACTGTTTGAACAAAGTGTCAAGTTTAACATAAAACTTTTCTTTGAGCTCTGATGATTGTATTGCTAACGCTAGAATTTCTAGCACAATGGTGGCAATCTAGGACAGACTTCTATACGCTAAGTGAGATAAGAAATCAAAGCCTATTGTTTAACAAAATGAATAGTATTTATGTTAAGAAATAACACTTATAGACTGTATACTAAAGTCAGGGTATTGTCCTATATTCTTTGTGGACCAAAAACTCACAGTGAAGTTGAGACTGTGTTACATCAGCACTGACTACACAGTATACATTCAAAAAAATCATTCATACTAAGGCACAACACTACTCTAGATTAGCGTTTTAGAACTGGAAGCACCAAAATTTTAGGGAGAAAGATCTGTAATACATTTGCAGCTTGGAAGGCAAAGTCTAACAGCCATATGAGTTTCTATTGACCTGTGCTGTGCAGCAGGACACAAGGACAGAAGTCACCCTCCAGTCATTAATGGGATAAACCAGCATTTGCAGGATAGCTAGATCTCTATAACAGTATCAGCAGGCTCACCCTATACATCTGTCCCAGAAGAGAAAAAACTCAAGTCTTAGCACAGTATGATTGGAGGAAAAGCCATAAAAATAGCAGTTTAAGATAATATCAACATTATCACTGGCTTACATACTCATAATACTAACATGCAGATCTTCAGAAGAGTAGAGTGTTTCCTTGAGCGCTTTCAAGGTCTCAAAATCCTGTAGGCACGCTACCACAGGTATCACATGGATATTAATTTAGCAGTAGAACAGAACTGTTCACATCTCAGTTTACTTAGCTTTAAATAAAGTTAGGTGAGGGGCTTTTTTTAATAAGTTTTTCTCCAAGACTTTTCAGTAAATGGCTAAGCAGAACACAAGACTAACTTATAGCAATTCTGACCATCGATCAAAACAGTTTTGTTAAGTCTTCATCATTACTACCTGATAAAACTACTATTTTTTTCATGTTATAATAAGGTCTCATAAATAAATCTAGGATGAAATTGTTATTAGGTTGTAATTTATTTTCCTATGAACCCAAGTAAAACCTGACTACCTCTAAAAGCAATGTTTATTAACTCTCACCAGGAATGCCTGAGATGCTGTATTAAACTGCATGCTTATGCTGTACAATCAAGAAGATCAGCATAAACCAACAACACTAATATCTCTATGTACAAATAGAATGGCATGCTACTATAAGCATACTTTTTCTTGCTCCAGTCTCTTACTAGCAGAAAATAAAGTGACATGTGTAATGTGCTTGAGGACATGTGTAACGTGCTTCAGGAACACATCTACCTTTTAAGTAGAATTGAGAGCTAACAGAACAACACCGCCAGGAGACTGAAAATGGTAATGATATATGATAGGAGAGTAAAGAAGAGGAAGAAAAATGGAAGTGGGTGGACAGCAGCTGAGGAGTGATAGCAAATGGAAGGGGTGGGAAGACAAAAGAGCAGATGAATAGGGAAGGAGATGTGAAAAGAGACAGAAGACAAAATTATCAAGAGTTAGTCTAAAACTGTGGTTCTTAAATCATGGTTCAGTCAAAGAAAATTAGATAGTCAGCCTGACAGAAAGGGTAAATTACAATGTTGCTGTCAACCTTTTACTTCTTGACTGGTGTTGCCAAGACAGTCAGCCACAAATGGGAATTACTGGCCTACCATACAGCCAACCTAGTACAAGTGTTGTAATGGCTTTGTTAGCTAGGCGTCTGATGAATAGGAGGAGGAACGCAGCAGCTAGTAAGGATATGGGAATAAGACAAGGGAGGAAAGGAAAATCACTGGTGAATTCAACTAGAAATGAGGTCATGTCCTTATTAACTGGCCCACACACTAAGATAGCTACCACAGAGTCACATTTAACCCAACGGACTATTATAGCTGAAAAGCATTCCACTAAACAAACCTTTTTCAGGGGTTGAGGTGAGCTCCTGCGCAAAAAGAAGTAAGTTACTTGAAAATGATTATTTATGGCAGACACAAACATTTCATCTAGCATTCTTCAAAATTTCCCCAAAATGTAACTGATTAAGAAATAAAACTCCAGGTAGGTGATACATGCAATGAAAGGAGAACCGTGATAGCTAGGGAGAGGCTCCATGGTACAACTGTAATGCTTTAGCATATTTTAATTCATTATAAGATATTAACAATGTAGGTTATAATGCCATCCTTATAACCAGTAGTATTGTGGTCTGTATAAGCAGTCCAACTCAAATCAATATGCAAAGGGAAAGGAACAGTTCCCTAAAGATACCCATCCTAACTGGCCTTCACCAAAACTCAACTAAATATAGAAGAGCAAAGAGACTGAACGTACTGATGGATGCAACCTCCTCCTCTCCTCTGAGCTAATCCAATCAGCCAATATTCCAAGAATTAAATAAGGTTTTACAGGATTTTATCAATGAAAATGGGGTAGCATTAATCTTTTGTTATGCCGACTTACATTGTGCTCAGGGGAGAAACCTGGCCCCTAAAGACTTACTTATACAACACACTGGATCCAGATTCTGAAGAATGATGCATGCTTTTTTTTTTTTTTAATTGCCCTGCAGAGAGAACTGCTCACCTCCCATGTGGCTGAGGGAACCTGAATTAAGATCTACTGTTTTATTTTACACTGCAGAGCAGGAGATCAAAGTCTGTTGCTTGGGCCAGGATGGAGAAGATCAGGTGAAACTAAGGTCAAGAATTTTGTTCACCGTCTGAACTACTAGTGTGGGACAGAGTGCCAGAATGAGGGGAGGATATGGAGATCAGAGGAAGCCTGGGAGGAAGTTCAAGTCTTGGTTTTACTGAGAAACATTGCCAAAAAGAAGGAAAAGATTTGTATAAGCTGAAAACATACCATGAGTGTCTCTTCTGTACTTTTTTTTCTCTGTATTGGAGCAGCCGGAAATTCAAGGAGGGATTTTACTGTCTTCTTTTTGGCTTTTTCCATTTGAATATTAGTAAAATAGTTGACAGCAGCAAACTCAATAAGAGCAGAGAACACAAAGGCAAAGCAAACCGCTATGAACCAGTCCATGGCAGTAGCATAAGATACTTTTGGTAACGAATGTCTTGCACTGATGCTCAGTGTAGTCATTGTCAACACTGTGGTTATTCCTTCAAAGAAACAAAACAAAAGCATTGCTGAAACCAAGTAGATCAGAGTGAGAATAAAAATAAGCAAGCAGCCTCAAACAAAGAATTTTAAATCACTTGGGAACTTTGCATCTGTGATTGCAAAACCTACTAGCAATAACAAAAAAGTACAGTTGCATTGCAAAATATTACTATAAAAGTCAGTTAAATGAGTGTACTACTCACGTCATTTCAAAGGTGAATAGAAAAAAATCTCAGTGTTCAATTAAAAAAATATATACTAGGGTTTTTCACTTTTAAATCAACATAGGCAATAACATTATAAAATAACTCAGCTATACCGTACCCAGACTGAAAAATACTGCATGATGTAATTCCACTGACCAAGGTACAGGTCTTGCTCTCAGACATTGCTCCCTCTGTTTGCTTAATATGACAGTTTTAAGATCCTCAAAGACCCTCCACTCAAACATCCATCCTCCATTTGAAAAAAAAAAAAGTGAACTGCTGTGTAACACAGAAAAGAGTCATATCTGACAGCTCATTTCTTCACTGGATAAAGAAGAAAACAGTAAATCTTTCTCTGCTGCTTGTGAATAGCACGCCAGATTTAAGCCATGACAACCACCGTGTATCCACGAGTGGTGATGTACATAGAACAGCTACCAGCTTTTAAAGGATGCATAGAAAGCCACGACCTTTGCAGATCATCTACAGCTCATGTCAAGTAAATGCAGAAGCCTTCACTTCATATTTTCTTCACGTCAAGTTAGATATGATTTCTTATAATAAATTATTATTTTCTAAATATTCGCTATTAAACACCTCAAACTAGGTACTGAGTACTGTGTTCTTCAGACTAAAACAAAAACATGATTTTCCCTCTAATAGTTTTAGAGCATTACGTATTACTCCGTGTGTGTTTCTCTGATCCCACTCATAATCCAGGTGGCATTAAATCATGGCAAATTATTTTCACGCTAAGAAAAACTAGAATATTATGTTGACAACTCTGTTAATTACCAAACCATCACCTTATCTTTTAAACCCTTCTGCTACTAGTGGAGCRATGAAATTCAATTAACATTTCATCTTCTGAAGGAACAGCTTTAATTAAAGTGTACATGCACGAACACTGAGCTCAAAATATGGCCACTTCACAGTAATACTTCAAATGCAAACACATGCTATATAAAGCCAAGGTGTGAGTTTTCCTTTTTTTCATTCAAAATACTCCAAGAGTAGTTAAAACATCAAGAATCACACATCTTTCAAATATAAAACAACTAGTATATAGTGAATACTGTTTAAGTCCTATCACGATAACCTGAAGGCAAACTGACTGCAAATGGAGATATCTTTACTATTTTATGAAAACTGTAACCATTTTAATTCAAGAGGGAATGCATATACTGAGAAGTATATGCAAAAAATATTTAAGAACATGTTTTCTAACAGAATCTTCACTCTCCCTATTCCACAGAATGGGGTATCCCATCCAGATAATCTCATACAAAAAAGCTTCACCCAGACACTGTCATGCAGAGAACAGGACACAATGAAGCCATCTTTTAGGCTCTTCTCTGAAAAAAATCTGTAATAGCCCTGTTTACAAAAGCACACGCACACACACACACACAAACACACACACACAAACACACAATCTCAGAGCAAACTCATCATGATGAAAACACAGGTTTTGTGAGCTTGTATCTTCTTCAGTGGGAAGGTGTGAGAAAACACACTAATAGCAAAATGTTTAGTTCTGAGAAAAATTCAATGGAAAGTTTATTTTTTCTGGGAGAGACCCATCTTTGCTTAGCCCCATCCTGTTTGATTCCTTTGTCTGCCTCAAGCAAATGGTTTGACTAAGCTGTTTTAATAATAATAACAAAAAAAGGACATGTGGTTAATAAGAGTAAGAATAGGGTAAAGTGGCTTGAAAGACCACCATTCCTCAAATAAAAGCAGGAGGGGGCAGGCCCCTACAGTATTATATGGTTTACTGACACAGTCATTACCAGCTTTCCCCCAAATAAATTATTCTTTTAGAAGACTTGCAGTTGCCACTGCAATCRCCCTTGGATATGTGCATAGCAATTTGCAGGGTAGATAATTAAGTTCAGCTAAAAATATTATATATGCACATGAACTATAATATCCAAAGCTAAATACTTGCAAGTTTTTGATCAGATATGCACATAGCCATATAAAAATACATTAAAAGTATTTTACTATAAAAATTAATTTAAAAAAACCTGTATGAAAGAGAAAATTACTTTTGCCTTTCATCTGAGAAACACCAGTCCCCCACAATCATCAGATTCAGGTGCCTAGAGCTCTGACTGCAGAAATCATGACCTGATGTATCTTATAAAGATTGTTTTACTATTACACTTAAGCATTCTGGCACCAGAGCATAAAATCTTTATAAAAGTGCAATTCACTACTCCTCGTGTAACTCTGTCTGCATAAAAAGATCTAGTGAATTTAGAATATAAGCTTATATAGCAGCAATGTTCCCACAGGTTTCTCTGGTTCATAAAAACAATGTTTGTTAATAAATTGGACCCACAATAGAAGGAGTTAACTTTTTCTTCCTGAAATAACTAGTACTCATGAAAGATCAAACTTACAGGGATATTATGCGTCTATGATGACAGTGTCATAAGTGATTTTATTTTTCAGAAAAGGGGGCAGCAGCCAGCAGGCACTGAAGAATACCACGTTTTAATGAAAACTTTGAACTTGGAGCTTACACAAAAACTTTAGCTCAGAGAGCTTATAAATCTGAGAGGGAGAGCAGAGAAAACAGCTTATTGTGTCTAAATGGTGATGGAGGGAACATAGCATACTTACTGAATAAGGGTCTTACAGGTATCATCTTTGCTCCTGTGCTCCTGATTCTGGCTTGTACAGATGAACTGAGGGTCCTGGCAGCTCTCCCAACTCAGCCATGCCTGCTCTGATTCACTTGCAACAGTGGTAACTCAGCTTTTTTTGGTTGTGGAGGTCTCATAGCCTCTCACAGAAGAACCTGAAGGACATATGCTACAGCTCCTTGCCTATCTACCAGGACATTCAGTGCCTGTGTGATCAAACTGGAAGTGGCCCATGTCATACGTTGATGCTTTGCCCAGTCAGACGACTGAGTACATAGGCGCATGATAAGAACTTGCTTGCATGTCCAATCCCATGCCCAGATAAGCGCTCCTCGCACATCAGAGCATCTACATTTTGATTCCTAAAGTGGACATACAAAAGCAAGGGGTCACGATATCTTTGGGGAAAAAAAGCGTGCTGAAAGAGGGCTCCTAACAAGCTGCTCCCATATGAGGAAGGCTTAGAAAGAGCAGTTCACCAGTGAAATAAACTGTTTAGGTGTCATATATCTGGCTTGTAAACCAGAGACTGGGCATCCCTGTCTCCTATTCAAGGAGCATATTACAGATACTTAAAAAATAATATTCATAAAAAATATGTACAAAAACATTCTCTGGATCTTCTCTCCCAGCCATACATTGTTCACCTGGTAAACCTTCAGCATATATTGCAAAACCTAATAATTATATCTTTGTTCCAGATGAAGAGCACCCACCAAGCATTATGTGCCAAATCCTTCCCATAGCAACAGATATCTTGAAAGGCATGAACTCCCTAGATCGTTCCTTGAGTATCCTTCCACTGTTAAGTTTGCCAAGTTCTCCCTATTTGTGCAGTGTCCAATGGAAAGATCTTTTGGTTAGCCTCTTCTGGCAGTTCCTTTAGACACCCAGTACCACAGCAGATACTCTGGCTTCATTCTTATCTCTTGCCTGCAGTACTTCTGTCTTCCTTTAAGAATACCTTTAGAAAACAGAGTACTTTTTGGCATTTGTCAGAAAACCAAAAAGACACTTCGAGCCATACTTTAAGCCATTTGTTTTCAAAGGCATTTTAGACACTTATCTGTAACTTAGTGGATGTCTAAACTTTATTATTACTTGTTTCCAGTTTCATATTATGAGCCTTATTATGTCTATTGCTCTATGAATTGTACATTTCAACTACCAAATTTTGTCTGTAACTGCAGATTCTACCTTTCTAGTTCATGGCATTAATAGGACTTTTCAGAAGGGAGTATTCAACATTACTGCCAAAGTGTGTTAAGTGATATATTTGTTTGCCTAATGTAATGCTTGAGTTGAGAGCAAATGAAGTTCTTATTAGATGTAGGGGGAGTTCCTGCAACTGATCATTAACCCTGTCTAATTTGTGATGCCAGACAGCGTTTAGAGTTTATTTACATGTTTGTATGGGCTGTCATGCAGAAACATTAATTTCTGTAATTCTTGCCAACATGTATCTATAGCAAGACTTTTAGTAGAAGGATCTCCTCTTGATTAGTCTTATTTTAGAATACAGGACCTTGTAAAGTCAAGACATCTGCTTCATAAAGACTGATTTTAACCATGTTTTTATTCTACTCCTTTGTTAGGAACCATATTTTCATTTAATTTCTTATTTTTTGTCTTCCATCGCAGTTTTTTTATTTTTTGTTTTCATTGTTCACTGCAGCATCTCATTTCCAACTGTACTTTGATGAGTTCAATTTTAATATCTTGCGATTATTTCCCTAATTGCTTTTCAATTCATTTTCATAATGGCAATGGGAGGAAGGAGAGAAGATCACTAAACATGAAATTACAATAACAGGATCTAAGCCTTACTGGTAGGAAACTTCCACTGATGATACTTATCTAATGAGATATCTGTACATATCTCACACATTCCCAATCAAATTATTTTAATGGGATTTTAGAAGGTATGCTTCAAGTAATCACAATGCTGTTCACTGGAAGATAAAACTACCCTGGATGCAGACAAAGGACTTGACTGGACTGCACAGGGCCAGGCTTTTTTGATTTGCTTCTCCAAGCCTCTAATCCCAAAAGATGTACACCTGTTTACCAAAGGCTACCATGCTACCCTTCAGGTTAAATATTCCAAGTTTCTCTTCACATTCCAAGGCTTCAAGTAATATATTCTTCACATATATAACTACACTGATAGCACAAGTTCCTCTGAATTTACCTTATTCCCTTACTTCTGCACCATTACAGAGGAGTATATACCTTGTGCACTAAAAAGGACTATTCTACTGAAAATCATTAAAAGATGAAGTACGATAAAAGGAAAAAGTAAAATGCAATAATTACCAAACACAGTTCTAGCCGGAACAGATTCCTTATTTATCCAAAATGAAACTTGAGAAAGGATCACGGTCATAATGCATGGGATATATGTTTGAATCATAAAATAACCCATTTTTCGTCTGAGGTGGAAGTAAACTGTCATAACAACATATTCACCTAAAAAAAGAAAAAAAGGAAAATATTTTGAAAATATTTTTTCTGTCCCTGCATACAATTTTTGTGTAGCAGAATAACTATGTTTCAGACAATCAGCTAGGATTGTTTAAGAAGATGCTRCCACAGCACTTAACATGTGTACAGGAAGATACATTCTTTTGGAGATAAGAAAATTTGTAAATAAAAAATCCACAAAGTAGTAGGTCCTTATAGTGCCATTCTGAAGTTGTTATTGAAAATACTACATGACTAATACTGGATCACTTTTTATAGTGTAAGCATGATTTTAAAATTCTTCTGCCATCTGATGAAGAAAAGAGTCCCAAGACACAAGCTACCTACCTACCATAATATCCAGAAGGTTGTGGTACCTATGTGCCAACTAAAACAGTTATAACAATGATGCACGTTAAATGAGATGGAAGCATCTAAGCTTTCTACTAAGGTTATACATCAGTACCACTATGATAATGAAATATAAATAAATGCAAAAATCACTAACAATAATTAAAAATGCTGCACATTTATATTAACTTTATCATTCATACTAAAGAAAAATTTGCAATTTTACTATATATTGAATAAACTGTCCAAACAAAAGCACTACAGAAAGGGCATTTGGGGTGTAGTAAGGAAACTGTCTTGCTAACTCATAAGAATTGATATGCTGACAGGTCAGTTTCCAGGGTATTGCAAAACACTGTTTTATCTTTGAGAAAAATATCCATAGAGCGATGTCAAATACATTTGCTTTATCTGTTTAATTTTGACAATCTCACAACACCCAGACTTGCTGATGTTGAGAAAATGATTCCAAATTTGAAAAATATTTTGGGAACACAATTGTTTATCACCAAACTGCTCATCAGTGAGATTTTACTCATTCAGGCTGCCTGTTGTTGCCATTTGCCTTATTTCTTACAGCACAAAAATCAGCAGAAGTATCTATTGTGACTAATGCATTTGTGCCTATCCTTATCTAACCAGAGAGCTTTTTATGGTTTTAATAACCTATTCTGCATGCTGTATTTCTATCCTGAGCTGTTTGTACCACCAAACAAAGCAAGTCTTTTGCACATAATGCGGATACAGTGCTGAGAAATGACTTCCTCACCCAAGCATCCTCTTGACTCTTCAAACTGCATTTTAAGCAGTGATTAGAAATACTCATTTTGTCCCTTGGAGTAGTGATCTGATTCTAGCTTTCTGAAAGGCCTTTGCAATCTGCTGCAGTGAACCTGCAAATGCAAATCTGAAGGACAGAAACCTGATTATAATTTATGTTCCCAGTCCTTAATACATACCCTGTGAGATTCACTAGAATACATTACAGAAAAAAAAGAAAAAAGCCTAGGGCAACATTACAGGCTTAGTTTTACCTCAAGTTGATTTTTACTGATGAGATTCCTACCTGTAATAGATTTAATGGTTTCAGAGGATACAGTATGCCCAAGCAGATCATACTGAACTAAACTGGAAGACTCTTCAGGAACTTCTACTGACTTCTCAGGTCCTTTTGTCCATGTGTAAATCATTTCACTCTTTGGATATGCATCTACAACAACATAGCATCAGTTTGCTTAAATAGGAAACTACTTTTCACACCCTACTCCAGTCCAAACATACTGAAATCAAGGGCAAGACTTACACTAAAACATGAAGGGTGTCTTCTAAAGATGCAAGTAACCACAAAAAAACACCCTCAGATGAGCACAAATAGCAGCTAAGGTTATACATCAAGTGTCATACACAGATTCATTTCACATTTGAATGTGAAGTCTAGACATGAGTTCTTTCAGTATCAGCCCTTTTATTAGGCATGTAAAGTTTACCTTTAAATTATTTTAAAAATTCTCTATCTGAAAATTTATCATTAAAAATATACTGATATAAAAAAAGAGCATGTATAGGAAGGATATATTTTGGAGACTGGGGACATATTTCTTTACAGAAAATAATGATTATACCTAAACCATCATGTTTTTTTAAAAATATTTGCAAGAAACCAGAGGTCAATAAAAGATTCACAGTAACCCAAAAATAAGCAGACCCCAGGAAACATTTCAACACTTAATACAAAAGACATAACTTAGGCCTATCAGGCAATCTCTACACAGCCCAAACTCCTGTTAAAATTAAATTCAATCACAGCCTTGCATCTGAAATGGCTACATCTTATTTCAAGTTCCACTGAGGATATCACAGATTAGTGTCAAGCACAATTTCTGCTGGTTAGTGACTCTGCCTGAAGAAATCTGCCTGTGGAGAAGACCCCACTATTGAAGCTCCCCTAGTACATAGCTGATGTTGTATATAGCCACTTCTGGCAGCATCTGACCTCCAGCCTCACTGTATCTGGAAAGAAAAGTCTTATTAGGGCACTGTCTTTAAAATCTCCCTTCCGCTTGACTACCCAGCTGTATAAGCTAAACTTATGCAAAGAAAAAGTATGAGTAGCTTCCTGCCATTCCTAACTTCTTCAGAACTGTGGGGTCATGGAAAGCAGATTCATGTCCAGCCACTGACTACATCTGAGTGTAACGCAGAGGAAGTCAGTGACTGAGGAGGCTTAGAAGAGTGACAGGACAGGTAATGGAGTGCTCCAACAATCACCAGGTGGTCTCAACCATCTCTGCTGTGGATTCAAATCAGGGAATCTAACTACTTCCCTCTGCTGTGTGGCATATGTTACTCCAAAACATTCCTCCTAGCAAAATTTCAGAGATTATTCAAAAATCTACATCTGACTTCAAACCAGAAAAGGAAAATCACCTGCACTAAGGCTCCTCTCACCTAGTCTCACCACTCTAAAAATTACTTATTTAGTCAAAACTAGCCATACAGACTCCTTCCAATAGCCAAGGAGATACACAAAGACAACTTAAGATCAGTTCTTTACAGCCTACAAATCTCTTTTAGGATGTTAATCTGCCTCCACTGCTTGGACAAAAAGCCAAATAACTACAGCCTCCCTAGGTGCCTAACTTTTATTGGCTGTTTTAAGGTCATATGGATCCCACCCTCTTTGTCTTCTCCAGAGAATCTCTGACTTCACTGARTGTTCAATTCACCCCTAAGAACTGGGAGAAAACAAGCATTTCAAGCAATAGTGCAGCCAGAATAGTGGGGTTTAATATAATAGCTGAAGCACTGGCTGTTTGTCAGTTCTCTGAGTTTATTTTTTCAGGCCCTAAATCAAATTCCCAAGAAACTTAACAGGAGTTTTGTCTGCATAAGGATTGTGGATCAAGATTAATATTCAGAAAATTTCATAATTGTTCAACATCTACTTCTATTATTTAAAGCTGTAGTTACAAGAAATTTCATAATTGCAACTTACAACTCCCAAATTTGAGAGGACAAGCATGACCGTCCATGGGAAAATCCACTAATCTCATGGGACACTCTGCACTTATTGTAAGCCTATAATGGAACAAATTGAATAGTCTCTGGTTGCCATTTTGTCTAGGCAGTATAACTTTTGCATACAGTAATTGTAAGAAGCTGAACAAGCAAGTTAGATACCTCATTGTGTACAGGATGGTGCCATTTCTCATTATTCTGAAGAGTTTATTTGGGGCTGTCATATTGTGTGCAACAGACTTTTTCCCATTCCTGAAGAATGTGTCAGGTGTCCACACCTTTGAAACCATCAAGTTGTTAAGTCTCAAAATTTCAATAGGGCCATCATATTTTAGTCTTTTGTCTACCCATGTCTGACGGAAGAAGACATCCATTGTATATTCCTGTATTAAATTGCAGAAAAACAAAGATTACATTTGCATGTATAAGTGTTTCCTGTAAAAAATAAATCCTTCAGGAGCAAAGAAATCAGTAGTAAAGAATATGTTAAGTCCACTACACAAACATATTTTCACAAATTACAGTGAGTTGCATACTTCCTAATAACTCAATTTCCCACATTAGTCATATCAATAAATTGCTACACACATTTAATCATTAAGGAATAATTACTCTAATAAGATTGCAGGAAGCAGGCAATTGAATTTGTACTCAAGCATATAACTGGAAAAAGAGTGATCTATGTGACAATAAGTGTCAATAAAGTTTTAAAGAAAATATACCCATGGATCTTTTGCAGCTGGCTAAATTAAAACTATCAGGACAAACAATTACTTCCACTTCAAAGTCAGGCAGGGAAGTTTAATTTCAACTGATCCAAAGTAAGCTTTCACCTGAGGAAAGCTAAATATTTTAGATTTGTCATGTCCACAAAACATGGGTAAAACATAATACATAAACTTGTATATATATATAACTGCTTTTAATTATATGACTATCCCACCAACTTCCCCAGAAAAGCTATTTTAAGGAATACATGCAAACAACAACTGCAGAACTGCAGCCACAAGTACACCATGAGATGTACATCATGGTGAATGAATGGGTGAAGGAATGCATGTTTATATATTTTTCATCTTGGAAGACTAAAGCATTATTCAAAAAATGTATCATGTGACATAGAAAAGATCTAAAGCTTTCCTTGCTACCTTTTTCAACATAATTGCAATTTTGTTGCAAGACAATCAATGTTTTCTGACTTTATTTCAAATTCTTCTACATAGTATTATCATTGAAACTTTACTTGTATGGCCGTGTCTATTCACAGGGGCAAGGATGCATCTCTACTAGTGTAAGGCATCCTAGAATTATATGTCTTCTCTTCCATGGCTGCAACATCCATTGTGGTTTATAGTTAATATAAATTTAATATAAATTTCTCTTCTATTGTCAATTCTTGCTGATGATTTCATATTTCATAGTAGCTGTTTCTGTTACTAGCTTCTACATGACAGATTTTGTAATATAAGATTTCATTATATTGGGTACCAAAGTAAACCAGTTCTAAAAAAAATCCTAATCTTCCCCTGCACTAGGAGTACCTCGCATTTTGTTCTTTCAGCAAGTTTTATGAATGCACATTCAGATTATATTGGGTCACTAATGGACACACTGACTAAAAATTAACTGCCTGATAATGTTGAAAGCAGAACCATCTGTGGTAAACTCTCCTTCTGCCAGTTCCTTACCTACTTTACAGTTCTTGTTCTCATTCCTGTCTTCTCCAACATAACTAATAATTTCCCACATGACACCATGTCAAATGTTTCACTGTAGCCAGAGAGATCACATGTAGCCTTCTTTTTAGATTTGAAGCACACTCATTAATAGATTTGCTTGGGACCAGGGTTTTGCACCCCTAGTCACACTGAACAGCCTCATACTGTACCTGATAACCCTTGAAGGTGTGAGATGTGATTCAACAGTAGACTGGCATGAGAACCTAGCCCTTGAAAAATATCTTGCTATCATATACCTTTCTACAAGATCTGAAACAAATCAGGTGTAACAAAGTGCAGGATGGCACTGCATGGAAAGCCAGTTACTCCTCTGAAATATGCCTTTCCCTTAAAGAAGTTAAGTACAAACATATATAATGTGCATATGGCTGTCTTGCTTCTGTGTGATTTCTTGAATTATTTTCTAAAAAGAGAAACTGTCATGCAATTTAAAGGTATAGGCCTGGATTATAGAAGTTGATAAGAGTTATGCTGGATTTAGCCTCAAACGAATGTAGGTGCCTTTCAGGCACAAATAATCATATGTGCAAATGTAGCATTTGTCTTCTGTGAATGCTTCTTGCATGCCATTTTGACATTTGACTCCTGCAGACACTTATGAAAACTCCTATCACTCAAACATTTGCTGAAAGTGACGCTAAAAGTGGCACAAAGATGGGCAAATGGAATCTGAAATGAAAATGTCAACAAGTATTTGTGAAATGATGTCATTTTAATTCACCTGAGAATAATACAAACTTCAGAAAGGAAAGGCAATTTGAAAGACATTATTTGTTTTCCCTGCAGCACACTTCAATGCTCCCCATAGGGCCTGATTCTGCCTCAACACCAAGAAAATCTGTTTTAAATCCCATGAAGTCAATTCCTTACACTAACCAAAAACCAGTGCAAGTGTGACCAGAATCAGGCCTGATGCATCTAATTATAACCTTTAAAAATAAGCTGCTGCTAATCTTGCCTTCTTTGCATGACTGACAGAAGAGTACAAAGACACATAAATTAAGCATCCACTCCYTACTGCAGTTAATAGTTTCTCAGCACCAGGAAATGGCATTTTAATTCCAGAAATACATACCATTTCTACATCAGAAACAGGTCCAAAACTGGTGACATAGATATCTGTTTTGACTTCAGTAACAGGACCTAATGTATGAAAAGGAAGTGAGCGAGAAAATTTGAATTTTGTAGGCCAACAATTCTCACAAATGATCCTGGCATGTGAACAGTTATTGCTTTGAGGGTTCTGTGGACAAGCAAGAGCAAAACGCAAATACAGGTCATTTCAGATAAGTCTCTAATAATGAACACTGCTTAACTGTTTTTGCTGCATAAGTAAATCAAAAGCAGTATTTCCAATGCAAATCCCCATTCAGAAACTGATGTTAACTCAATGGATAAGAAAACAGTTGCCAAAAATTAAAAGGCTTACAGAAAACACTATGTTAATTAACAAGAGCCTAATTCAGGAAAACCGCATTCCCCAGGGTATTTATTACTAACATTCACAGTCCTAATTGGCAATAACTGGACTACAGACATTAGTAAGCCATGCACCTGGCAATTTAGCACTGCAGGATCAAAAGCTATAGCCATAATCTGAGAAGTACTTAAGTGTTTTAATACTAGCAATCAAAATAAGAGTTAGACATCTACGCACTTCTGAGGGTCTGAACCTCAGAACCACAAGCTACTTCAAATCCTGTCTTGAAAGAACTACTGAAACTTATGCCACAATAAAAAACAGTGAACTGAACAGAGGTCTTACCACTTTATCATAGTTGGGTACATATTAGCAACTATCAGAAAAAGCAGTTTCATCTTAAGGTATTATTTCTTATTATAGCACAAAAAACACCTTGAATGTAAGATGGAAGCTCACGCTGTAGTAGTTTACTGGGAGTCTGAGGGCTCCCCTTAGCCTAAGAGCATATCCACTAATTTCACCAGGAACTAGATCTGTTCCCAGTGTAACAGGTTATTCTAATTATTACCAGTTATTACGATGATTCTGTGATCATAGTATTAACTACCCAATGGTTTAATTTAGGCAATAAACTCACAACACATTTTCCCAAGCAGATATTGTTTGGTAAAAACATTAGTGCATTTTTTACTTTATGATCTACAAGTTCACAACTACAGTTTCTAAACCCTTACAACTCAAACTCCTAAAGAGGAGAAATGGTTTGTCTGTTAATTCAGGCTTTAGCACAGTATTTGCAATCCAAAATGAAAGGAGGAAACACTTAAGACAGTTTCAAAAGTAGAAGAATGTGTGCCTCTTAGACAGAAAAAAAAAAAATCACTGTGTTCACAGACGTCACTTTGAATCAAATTTTAGAAGGAGAAAAAGAAATGAGAAACTGGAAACAGTGGACTTTTTTTCTTGCATCTGGAACAAGCGTTACACTGCAAATGAAAAGTAAAATACAAGCAAGTAAAATTAGTTCACTAGCAGTTTGCAAATTATGTATAGAAGATCAGCTAAGAACTTTTCAGCTAAATGTCAAAAAACAAACGCTTTACTGGAAGTTAACAGTTCCACAGAAGGGCATTTTTTTTGGAGACAAAAATCTAATGAAAATTCACCTTAGAACAGTTGGTAGCTCAGTAGTCCCTGGAAACCTGGATACTTTTAAATGTCTGTCTTGATGAGGTTTTTTAAAAAAAAGAAAAAATACTCCCAAGTTCTAGCTAGCACCCTTTCATACCATACTGTTTGCTTTGCAATGGGTTGCTCTCTGCATATCGCAGATGGAAGCTGCTCCCTTTCTACAAATAATTAATTGTTCACTAGGTCAGAGGAATTCATATTGTAGTGGTTAGACCACTCATTTCACTGAAGATGTATTCGGATGAAATTTCGTGAATGAGATATGATTATTTTTTAAGAGCAGAAAAGCTCCAAGAGATTGGAAAAACCCATACTAGAGCTGTCAAGATACTGGAAGTGAAAACATCCACCTGCAGTCTTAGAAAATAGGGGACAAAAGCTCAATCATCCTTGCACACAGAAATACAAAAGATCCAGTCATACTTGACCTCCCATAATCATGAGACTATGGGAGTTTACCCCCATTTATCTGGGGTGAACTACTTTTGGTTAAAAAAATGAATTAAAAAAAAAAAAATCTTTATTTCACCTGATGAACTTGAAATGTTTCCGAAACCAAAGTTTCATAGAACTGAAAGAGAGACACTTTTCCACACAGCTCTAATGAGCAGAAAATGCAGGCATTAGTCTTTGATACTCAGTATGAGAATAGTGATTTTTGCACTCAGTTCCTGAATCCATTTCATGAACTACTTTATTTATTAGTTCTAAGAAACTAAATTATAATATCCCTCAAAAAAAAAACCAAAAACCTTTAACTGCTTTCCTCAATGGTATCTTCCTTTCTTTAGCTCACAGAACACTGTAATTTTATAATTGTATCAAAATCAGCAAACGGACAGCTTTTTTTCCACAGGCATGAGCTGTTTTTCTCAGGCATTGATTTCTTTTGTTCTATTAAATAATTACAGCTTCATGGGCAGTAAGTGTTCAGAGTCCTTTTGCAAATTAATTCTTTGGAGTTTCTTGGAAAGAAGAAGGGGAGAACTAAGACTCATAAACTAACCTAAAATCTCAAAGTTAGCAAGCCTATGATTTAATGCTGTTAGAAATCCCATAGCAGCAGCATAGGACTAAAATTATGCTGAAGTTCACTGTTCTAATAGCTGCTATTCTGCTCTCAAACCTTTATTTATTAGTAGGATCCATGAGAAAAAAGGAAGAAGCGGGAACTCTCAGGCAATGACAAAACCACAATACAAGTTTGAAATTAAAGTTTACTTTCGGTTGCTTGTCCAACATGATGGCACTGAAGTATCGGAACAAATGTTAAATCATGTTTTAGGCCATTAGACAATATCGGCTGAGCGAGGATCTAGAAACATTGCAGGTTTATGAAATTAAAGGGGAATATAGCAAGAACAGTCAAAGAGCCAGGCATCATAACAGAGCTTATCCATTCTGTTATCCTAGACTTGCAAATCCTTGTTTTGCACCCAAAACTTTGGTCAAAGGATAAAATGTTTGGTAGGAATGAAGACAGCAGCAAGGGGCAGGGAAAGCTGATATCTCCCTAGTGCTTCTTCTCCAGTTGCAGCCCTGCCATGCTCTTCCACCTGTAATGTCCATTCACAACTGTTAGGTAAAACTTGGCTTTTCCAGCCCATTCCAGTACTTAATGCCAACACAGGAGTACCTATGGGGACCTCAAAACCTCTCTTATTCCTCTTGTTCTTAACGAAAATGTAACTCCAGTTGGTAGCAATAGCAAGGGTATCGATAGTGAGTCAGGCTTTTTTATTATTATTATTAATCATAAGAATTCTTGTCAACAAGGAGTTGGTCTGTAGTCACCTAATCTACTTTTACTGGTGATTTAAGCAGCCCTCCAGAATGAACATGTTACACCACTTAATCAACTCTGGCTTTGCAATCAGAAGATCCTATTAGGATCCTTAACATTCTATTATGGCAATAAAATGCAGTGAATTGTAAGAAAGGCAATTAACTTTAAATATGACCAGTTGGGCTTATCTCTCAATGGATGTTCAGAAAGCATCTATCCACCATAAATCTCCAGGAACACTAAAGAACTATTTATAACATCCTGGTGCGTATTTTTATGTCAATGAAATAGGAGGAGAGTCCTACACACTGCAGTGGGAACAGTTAAGTCTGAATCACTGCTTGCAAGATAATATACTTTAAAGAAGCTCAGGCAGGATTAAAAGCAACCCCTGCAAAAAGCCAGAATAGTTGAGTGCTAGATAGAGATGTTACATGTGGGCTGAAGAAGTGATGCCAGGCTCTAACCCTGTGAACAGGAACATAAGACAGCTCTCCCATGCATTTTATGCCAACATATGGGTTGAACTGCAGCACAGCTCTCAGTGAAAGACTTTGGGCTCCATTATCCCCTCGTCTCCATAGGCAACTGTCACTGCAGAGATCTCCACTGTATGTAAACAGTCAAAGAAATCTTGCACAGGCTTTTTGCATATTGTATATTTTGCCATCAAGAGACACGCAGCCAATCAGGAACATTAGCAAACAAGTCTGCACAGAGGTTTCAACATATAAGTTACAGTTTAACCGCTAAGTGCAGCTATTGCCACTGTTATGAGATCAGTCCCTGGATACATAAACTACATGAACCTACGTTAGCTCAGTTCCTACAGATACAGCTAAAAAAAAAAAAGTAGTTGGTGCTTTTTTTTTTTTTTTTTTTAAATATACCTACATATGAAAGATCTGGTGCTTTTTCTTTCCAAATTCTTGCTGGCTTAACAGGATTGCTTTTTTAAGTTAAAAGATATGAGTCAAATGAAGCATGTTCTCCTGTGTTTTATTCTGTCAGAAGGAATAGCAGAGGACTCCTGCTATATCCAAGATTTCTGTTAGGAAGCCAAAACAACTAGCTAGGGAATTTTTAAAAATTAATGTGAAATTCAAACATATGATACACATTCTCTACGAAAAAAACAAATACAACAAATGCAAAAGCATACAGTAACTTTTGTCTCTGCACACATTCACCCATCAGCATGCCTGAACCCTGACACAGGAAAAAGATACTTCCAGAAATGAGAAGATTACACCATTTCTTTGCCTGTTTAGCAGATAATCTCTGCTGAGACAGCCAGCAGGGTTCATACTGGTGCCAATTTTCATGATGTGGACACCTGTCTACTAAGAACTGGACTAAGAATACCAGCTAATTTTATACAGGTCACTGAACAACAGACAGATGGTAATGACTTCAAGCATTACTAACTGGAGCCAAATTCAAGCCAGTCAACGACAGGTAAATAACACCATATCCTGTTAACAAGCCTTTGAGTCATCTATTCTCCCCAGCTGAGGACGACTGGACAATTGCCTGAAAAAATGATCAGCTTCACTTTATAGTGCTCACTTCTAGTCCACCTGTAATCTAAAAAATAATCACAAAATCTATTACAATAAGCAGTGGAACCTTGAAGGTATGTATGAATTCTTAATAAGAGCACATAATTACATAGATATTTTATGGTCCTCTAAAAAACAGAAAGTTATGTCTTTGCTCTCCAAATTTATCCTGCATTTATTTTTTGACTTTTTGGATGTAATGTTCAGCTGAAAGTCTGACTCTCCAAAACCACATCACTTAAGCATTTCTTGTTCACATGATTAGCTGAAAGAAGACCACGCATTGTTATAGATAAATCACTTCTCCTGCACTGACAGGAAGTGAAACTCTTCAGAAATGATGCTCATAAGCTGAATATTGCATAATAGAAGGGACAGAGAAATGTTCTTCAACCCTGCTTAGGAGAGATGATGGCCAAGGTACTCAATCCTACCCAGTATTCAGCTGTACTTTCTCAGTATGGGATCGTGAGAAAGAAGAGAGGAACAGGGCAACCCCAACTGTGCCTTAAAAGCAACAGACAACTAAAAGCCATCTTTTTCAGAAGACTCACAGTTGCGACAGTGACTGCATAAGATGGCATTATGGAACAACCTTTTGATAGCTTCAGGTATTTCCAAAGCAAATAGAGTCTGATTAATAAACATTGTATCCTTTTCATTCTTCAAATTCAGCTTAGATTCTGAAGCGCAAGTCAATAATAACTGACTGAGAACCAAAAACTGCCCCAAACCAGACAATGCTGTCAGGGACACAGTACAGCTCCATTACCTTCCAGGGACTACACGGGTGTAACTACCAAGAAATCTGCATGCAGTCCCACAGATGGGGAAAAAGGACTCCACTCCATGTCCTCCTATCCTGACTGGGCTGGCTTTGCAGGAATTTAAGAACACAATCAACAAAAATATGCCCTTTTCTTCAAGTAAAGGGATGCAGCTCTCAAACCTCCTACATTTGGGGATGTTGAAACAAAAATAATGCTATATTTGACTCACAGCACAGGACTGCTTCTGAAGCATATCCAAATCCACTCACTTCATCCAGTAATTCAGTGACTGCACCACTCATCCAATACATAGAAGATCAGGTTCAATTTTTCCTCTTTTGGAGGCATTTAAACTGCTTTGTACACCCTGAAATGCATCCTTGCGCCTGAGCTTTGGCTCTTGGAGGATGGAGGAAGGAAAGCACATTCTCAATCCATTCTCTTCAGGCTCTTTGCTTTGTAGGAAGAAAGGAAACATTCACTGCTGCCTTTAACCTATGTGGTATCTGGGGGACTGTAAAGCAGAATGAAGTTTGAAACCCCTCGGTAAGAGAAGGAAATCCCATGTCTTTCCTCAGTCCCTCACCAATGAACCGCAGAGAAAAGGGAAAGAACTACTCATGAGCCAGTGCACCTGGCAACTTCTAAACAGAAAGCCAAAGACTTATCACCACTTCACTAGCTGCTAGTGAGACTTGAGTTCATGCCAGACTGTGTACCTTACACAAATAAACAGAACCGTAGAGGAAAGAGCTCTAACTTTCACTGGCTCATGTTCAACCACAGGGAGTCAGTAACACCCTGTGGGCAACACTGTAGCCTCAGAACAGACTTGTTAGACCCAACATCAGTGGCTTGCATGGCCAACATATTACCCACTAGTCTCGGGTAGGAGGCAAGTCATACAAAACCTTCTGTCTTAGGTCAATTGGCCATTAAAAGCAAGATGCTAAGGATCAGATGTTCTGTTAGGTACACCTAACCTAACAGGAAAAAAAAAAGAATCATTAGAATTAGTAAATATACAAGAATAGACAGTGATACTGCTCTCACTAGCTTCAATCACCTAATTTCTTCTTACTTCAGGAAGTACACACTTAAGTATGATTAGTTAGCAAATCATGAAAGTTTTAAAGATATCATTAAATCAAAAAAAGTTATAAAGCAAGTACAAGTTTGAATCTGATCTCATGTGCTCCTACCAATGTCAAGAGTTCCTTAGAAGTCTGAAATCATACAAGTGTTTAAATGGAAGATCAGATTCAGGCCTTTTACTTCAAGTGAATAATATTCCTTTCAAAAAATCATCCATAGTTCTACAATCATTTTTAAAGTAATCACCAGTGAAAGAGGAACAAGATAATTTTCAAAGAGAATGCAAGTTTTACAACTTTCTATAATTGTTCTGTGTGTCATACACAAAGAAAATTTTAAAAATCAGATGAAAACTGGATTCATGTTATAACTAGAAAAGTTTTTGCTTCAAAGTCTTATGGCTGAATCAAAATAGCACTGTGGTAACACTCTTACAGTTTTACAGTAGATAATGCTTTTACTTATTCACACTAAAAGTGACTTCTGTAAATGCCCTGTTCTTAGGATCTAGTAGATTATAGAGTAGTTTTGATTGAGAAATCAACATGCATTATAAATTGCATTCTGAAATTTAGGATAATGGTAAAATGGAACATACAGTTTAGGCAATGTAATCTACTTAGTTTCCACCACACTATTTTCAAACCTCACAGAGCATTACTTTATTCATTAGTCCCTAAATACTTTCCCACTACTGAAATTCTAACTGATTACCTTCAAAACTGTTCTGCATTTAAATTTTTCCTGACAGCGCATCATAACTTTTTTTTCTTGCATGAAACTGCCCTTTCTGATTTGTTTAACTGAATTTCTACTTGAAATCTCTTTGCTAATCTGTTGCTACTTTTAAGGGTTTGGATTTTTTTTTTTCCAAAGTTGATGTATTTCCACCTTCTAAAACTAGCCCTGTAAATATAAAAGGCCTTTAATAATATTTTTCCTGAACTTTTCTATTTTTATTACATTACCAAACTCACAATGCTTAGTAAGTGACAACAACTTTTTGGTTTCGTATCTGCTTCATAAAGTGAGTTTGTAATGCACAGGGCCAACCAAATGACATGGGGAACTTCATTCTTCTATTTATCCTCCACATATGCTATCCTACTGCATAAGCAGTACCAGGGCAAGCTTCTGTACACTCACTTAAGGTTCAAACTCCTTGCGAGACCATTTCCACCTTTGTGAGAATGCTCAGGCAATTTAGCTTCTCCTCCCTAACTACCAACAATTGGGCTA
Source organism: Apteryx rowi (assembly GCF_003343035.1). Classification (NCBI taxonomy): domain Eukaryota; kingdom Metazoa; phylum Chordata; class Aves; order Apterygiformes; family Apterygidae; genus Apteryx; species Apteryx rowi. The sequence goes on along the minus strand of NW_020450803.1, from coordinate 336,069 downwards.
ATAAACGATAGCGTGAAGAATCTGGATCCAGTTTTAGGAAATCTCCAAAAGCTAATGTTTTCCACTTTGCACTGCATGCAGAAATCTTCATGAATTGTTATTTGTGGCAACGCTGGAATATGCCAGGAAAATTCAGAATTTGGCTAGCTCGCCAAGTCTGATTTTAAACATCGCTTGCACCAGAATTAGAAATATTTTCACTGATTTGAGGTTTAAAATTCGCATCTGTCAGACCTATACAAGGCCTTTTGTTCTTAAAATAAAACATACGTTTCATTTTGATCCACGTAAAATTTAGATGGTGAATCAGCTTCCATAAAAAAATAAAAATAAACATTCTGCTGTTCATCACAAAGTGATATAGTTTTAACATTATCAAAACACACTATACTTTCCATCTCTAAATATTCCCATCCCCTACGACATTTTTTAAATATGCTATATATTAGTGAGTGACCCACTTCTAAGATGCAAGTCCCATTTCCCATAAGGATTTATCAGCAAAAAACAGAATACAGGGAAAACTTGCTCTGGAAGGTATATATTTTCATGACTAGTCCACAGTTATTGCTCAGAGTTATGTCAAAAAAGCAAGATGGACCACTTGCAGAAGTCGGGGGGGTTTTGCTTTATTTTGTTAAAAACTCTTTCTGTCAAGTGAGGTGAAGGTAACTTTGACTGTAAAGAGGTACAGGCTGTAAGGTAACTTTGGCTGAAGGTAACTGTGGCTGTTATTTTTAAAAATAAAGCATTTTTTTCATGTATTACTTAGAAGTTCAAAACTCAAAAGTGAGTGGTTTATATTTTATAATGGTCAACTATGGGAAGAAACAAGAAGCAATATAATATTCAGTCTGTCAAATATTCACCTAGAAGTGTTTTTCCTAGGTTGAAATCTGAGTTTTTTCCTCCCTATATCATTTACTTCAATACTACAGTTGTGAAAGTTCAAGGAGATGCAATGATCTTTTTCTTCTTGGTAGCATTTTGTTGAAAGTCTGTTAACATTTATTGGGGGAAAAAGTCTACTCTTGCAAAATATCCTTCAAAAGACGACTGTTAAAATAAAAATCAACATAAACTATATGTCATACTACAGATTTAGTACATCTTTAATTTTGGAAATCTGATAATGCTCATAAAGCATCTTTGCTAGATGACTAATTAGTTGGCATTCAACCTAAAATGATGCCAAACATAGCACATCGCTTGTACGCATGCAGAAGTATCTGTAACCTCTCTGCAGAGCTAAATTGCAAAAGGCCACCTGTTCTAATGATTTCTCTGGGTGCTCTAGTAAGTTTAGTTTCCTTCTCACTTAATATTAAAGCTAAGTTATAGAAGGCCTCGTTTATAAAATAAACATACTCCAAATAATAAAATGTGATCAATGATGCCAGGTGTTCTCCTTTAAATATTAAGATCATGCATGTGAGCACTGTATATGGCATATATGTGGAATGTGTTGGCATACACGTCAGTGCAGATGTATCACGTGTATGAAGAAGGTACTTCCAGGGGAGGAGGAAAGTATTTCGCAGCATAAACCTACGCAAGGATCTCATTCAATCCTGCATAGGAAGCAGCCCATGAAATGTTCTTATTACCTTCACACATCATGAGAGTGGATGTGTCTTAAAAAAAAAAAAAAACACTATTTTTTTACTTTGAAATCTGTATTTTTAATACTTTCATTCCCGATTAAAAAAATAAAAGCTGGATTTATTTGTATCGTAATTATTTTTGGTTCCAAGTCCCTACACAGTGACATCAAAACCAGTGAGGATTACTAAGCCCGGTTGCTTGTACAGCAGCACAAAAGTGCATCTTAACAACCTAGAGCATAAAAGGGGCACAAAACCCCACATTCAGGACACAGATGACGACCAACTTAGCCTCCTGCATTTCTAATTCCTCCACAGCAATCAAGTCTACTACTTCTAAATCAAAGCCAAAAATTGAGCAACTCTGGTTAAAGATTGGTGTGTTTGGGTACCAGATCTCTATTTTTCCCGTAACTACCGGGGCAGAAGGCACCAAGGACCGGACTTCTTAGCGAGGTAGCTGAAAAGACATTTGTTTCTGTTCGGACCTGATCTATGGCATCCATGGGACAAAAGCTGCCAGGAAGCAGAAGAGTCCGGATGTGGGGTGCGGGTTCTTCCACCCTTACCATGCCAACGCACATCGGCTTCAGAGTACAGTTCAGGGCAAGAGCAGCAGCTCAGCCGGGGCCCGGAGCGGAGCAGCGCCCGCACCGTCCCGCACCCGCCGCACCGCGCCGCGGGGAAGCCCCGCTCCCGCGGGCGGCGCGGTGCCCCCGAAGCACCTGGCGGCCCTCGGGCG
>NW_020450803.1:314587-332781 GCF_003343035.1 Apteryx rowi | reverse complement strand
GTTCTGCCCGGCGGGGGGCGGGGCCGCGGCTGTGGCGAGGAGGCGTCGCTCCGCGGGCAGCGCGCGAGCGGCCGCTGGGGGTGGGAGCGGGTGCGTGGGGTGCGTGTTTGCCTGGGGGGTGTCTGCGTGGGGCGTGAGTCTGCGTGTGTGTGGAGCGGGGTATGTGTCGGGGGAGAGCGGGGCGATCTGGTGATGCTCGCGGTGATTAAGGCTTCATTTGTCTCCACCGTCGGTTCTTTCTGCGGGGGACGCAGAAGCAGGAGCGGGAGAAGCGCGGAGTGGAAGAAGGAGCTGAGGAGAGGCTCCCTCCGCCCGGCTCGCGGTGTAGAGGGAGGGGGGCGCAGAGGAGGCTGTGCGGAGCACGCCCAGGCGGCGCGGAGCGAGTGGGTTATCCCGGGCTCCTACGCGCAGAGATGCCGGAACAACRGGACGGTTTTCATGTCACGTTTCTTTTTTTTTCTTTTTTCTTTTCCTTTCCTATAATTAGGAAGCCAGATTTGGTGACCCAAATAATTTCTATTATACGAGGTACAAGGGATTCTGCAGCAATTACTGTAAAATCCGCTCAGAACTGTTGCTGTTCTGTCGGAGGATGTTGGGATGGTTGGGAGCGGAGGCGTGTTTGGGAGGAGGGAGGAAAGGAAGGGAAAGGGATTTTTTCCCCACACGCAATAGGTATTGACAATAAACAACTCATTCTTCTGATCAAGTGTGCTGCAGAGTTGTTTAGATTTGGAAATCAGCGTGCATGTCAATTTTAATGAGGGTAGTGAAGTTCATTGTGCAGGCGTATATAGAGCAGGTTTTGTAATTGACTCCGAGTCTACAGACTCCAGACTACAGTACTGTCAGTGCTGACATGAAAAGGCTTTATGCATTATTTGCTACAGTATCTCAACTACTAAAATGCCTGATTATCTTCAAAACTACTGTACACTTGAAATCTTCCTGATTGAACTTCAGAGTTCATTCCAGCTAGGGTGCCCTTTGCTGATACCTTTGAAAAACAATTAAAGCTGTGCTTGAAAGCCCTTTAGCTTACTGATGCTGTTATCTTTGGAAAAACCCTGTCTAGGTAGCCAGTTGGGCTTCCTGTTTTAAAAGCCTTATTTAGGCTTCTGCAGATTATTAGTCTGCTTTCTGATATTTTGTTAGGATGAAATGCAGACATTTCCCTTCATCACCCTCTTTCCAGGTACAACCAAGTGGTTTGTGTTCCTTAATAGTTCCTTAAGTGGTTTGCATGTTCCTTAATAAATAGCAGACACTGGGGATTAAGGTGGTATTATTGCTACAGCAAATACAGCATTTGTGACCCATGGCTTTATTCCCTCTGAATTCACTTTGCCCTCAGCCTGAAAAAAAGGTCTGAATGACCACTCCACTGTGAGCAACATGTAAGACCAGTCCTGGCTGAAGCTAAGTAGCTGTCCAAGGAATTCATTGGCCTCTAGCTACTCCAGGCTTTCCTTCCTTATTTAAATCTTTGCCACTGTCATAGCATTTCGCTCCAAATTCTGCTAGATCCTCATCCCAAGTGCCTTACTGGGACAGTGATTTTCTGCCGAAGCCTGACACAGGCAGCCTGATGAAGAATGGCACACGTGCTCTGTGCAATATTTACAAGCCCGGACAGTACAGGCGATAGGATGTCACACAAAGGTCACTTAGCTCCATGCTGTAGGCACAGCCTGTTTGCACCACACACGGGTGAAAGCTCCAGCAAGAGCTCACTGTCGTGACTACATTAGCAACCTGATCTGCAATGGCAGCAGGGTGGATTAGCAGCTCTTCAGCAATTTAATTTCACCATCTAATGTAAGTTTGCCAGGGTTAATCAGCCACTTTTCAATTTCTATAAACAGATGTAATTTCTCTGGACCAGTCTTCTCCTATAGCATGGTCTGTGCCAAGGGGATACTTAAACTGGCCTCCAGTAAAAAGAATCTCTGGCTTTGCTGTCACTTGCAAGAAAAAGTAATCCAGTGTTGAAGAACTTTAAAGATACTTCTAAATGAGATTATCTGATCAAGGGATACCTCAGAAAAGTTTTGCTGGCAGAAGCGAAACTCACAAAATTAAAGCGAGGTTAGTAGATGATAATTCAGAATTGGGAAGAATTCTCCTGGTTTGTGACAGGTGCAGAACAAAACCCTGCTCTACAGCACCACCACTTCTAGTAGCTGCTGTGGATGGAGGCCAAGAAAGTCCTGGCAAAGTTGAGGACACCCTTGCGTTTAGACTGTTTTACTACTTTCTGCGTATGTACTGACACCTGCCTGAACTGAAATAGAGAAGTTGAGCAGTGTTCACCCAGGAATAATCTTCCCACACAAATGTCCTGAGAAATGTTATTACACTGCCCGCTCTATCCCTGGAGTAATAAGGAACATAGACGCTGTAGACCCAGTAGTTCCACTGCAAGTAGAAATCAAAGAAACTCACACCATTATCCCCCTTCCAGTGATTTTAGGAACTAAGCTGGTCTTTGCCTGACCCCAGATTCTTTAAGAGAGAGAGCTAATGAGACTGATATCTGACTCACATCTCTTCAGTAAAAGTAAAATTGGTTTCAAAGATTAGTGGATGTATCACATCAGGGCATGAAGAAATAAGTACTTGTGACATCTAAGAAGATACTCAGGTTGTCAGGATGTTTTTGATAAGAAAACAGCGCCCTTCTGTCACTTCCAGCTGCATGTTATATTGACGTAGGACTAGGTGCCATTTGGATACATTTATTCATCCTGAGAGCTAAAACTAAGAATAAATGAGAAATCACTTTCTCTAAATCTAAAAAATGAGTTCAGACAGTTCTCAAATTTATCTGCAGTTAATATCTCCCTTAGATCTTGCAGTGACTATCAAGAATTCAGTAAGATTACTACCAAAACCAGTGACTGCTTTCCTCAAACTCTGAATGACCATATCATTCGTATGTTACTAAAACTTTTACAAAACTAGGCTTAAAGGGAACATAAAACAGTTGAAAAAGACAGTAAACAGTATTGTAAGCCAGACATCACTTCTGAATACCTGTTTTTTGTAAACCACAGGCTATGCCAACATTACAGAATATATTGGTAAATTATAGGTTACATCCTCTTTCCCAGCGGATTTCATTATTCAGCTGATCTTGACATGATTTAGTCCTGTCATTAAATCCATGAAGAGAGCCAAGCCCATATGAAAAGACTGGGAAAATCTTTAAGGCCCAACTATAAATTACATACTTGAGAGCCTCTAGCGCTTAGGAAACAGAGGAGACAAAACTTGGGTTGCTGCCAAGCACCTACAGGCTTCTTTATCTAAAAAGCTAAATCATTGATTTCTTGGACTTTTTACAATTTCTGCTCATATCAGTACAATTTCTTAAAATCTCGATCAAACAGCCTGTTTTCACATACATCCTTTTCAAAGACCAGTGGTAGAAAATCCATTCCTTGGACAATTTATGCCCCAGTCCCATTTTTGATAGATGACCAAGAAAAGATACGGATATCTTTTTTATACAGTTACCTGCAAGATCTTTTACTCCTCTCCCTGCTCCTCTCTCTTGTTCCTATGTATTGGAGAGATCCTGGGAACCTACAAAAAATACACCTGCCTTTACACCTTGGCTTTATCCAGACTTTCATCAGGAGTTCAAAAGAAGCCCAAAATATCCATACAGGGAGAAGCGCTCTGTCAGTGGGGAAGCCAGTGTACTCTGGGCCATGATCGCACCTCTGGCTCTATCACTATGTTTAAGTACTCTGTAGTTGGTGTATATTGACTGCAATTTAAGTCCTGCTCTGGGAGCAGTAAGATAGCTGCTTAAGCTCTTTCCTGCTGTTTTTCCAGTCCAGCTTTTAGTCCTGCCATTAGTAGTTTTCTTTCAAGCCAGCACCAGCTCCTTACTTCAACATCTGATCATGAAGTTGTTACCTCCAAGTTTTAACAGGATCCCATTGCATTGGTTGTAGCAAACACACGTGTTACCAGATGCAGTTCCTGCTCTCAAGAACTTAAAATCTAGGTAGATAAGACTGACTAAGGACTGGGCACAAGGAAGTACTGTTATTTCTGTTTTGCTGGGAACTGAGATGCAAAAAGCTTAAGTGGTGACCCAACACCGAGCAGGAAATTTGCTGCAGAACAGGAACTTAATTGCAGTCTGCTACATCCCAGTCCAGCTCTTTAATCACCACCTCATCTGTCCTCTCAAAGCACAGCATAAGCTCTGTGTAAAATTGTAACCTGCAGCTGGCCCAGCTTTGCTTCACTTCCATGGCCAGAACTCCTACTAAACTGTAGGAATTGGAATTGTAGTAATTTTCCTATGACAAGGAAGGTACTTACAAGACTGTTCTACAATAGCATGGTTATGCTGTTTTAACACACATGTCCTTAATACCTTGGAATACTGCTAGATAACCCTTTGAGTACCATATATATATTTATATATACATATTGCAGTTGCTGATTGTGACAGGATTTATGCGGATTCTTCTGGTGATTGCTATGTGGATGTTTAAGGAGGTAAACTGTGAGTTTCATATTTAAGGGGGCCTCTTCTCTGGCCATTGCATTAGAAAAACATGGAAGCACTCACTGCAAGAACTGCCAATTTGGAGCAAAAAGTGTTCTCAACCAGACAGTATTATAGAATTCCTATGCCTACATCTCTCATTTCTCATATATTCTTACTGCTTCTCAGGCACACACTTTCATATAATAGCTCCTCTTTTTTTTTTTTTCCTGTTCTTTTTACTTCATATTTTAACTTCTATTCCTTTAAGTTTTTGCAGGGAAATTATATTGGTTCTTGTCTGTCTGCCCCTTCATCTCCAATGGAACAATATGTTCCCTGGAAACAGCAAGGTCTCAGCAGTTCATACTCCCCAGGATCCTCCCATCCTCAACCTTGCTCTCTGGCAGATCACTTGCATAGGCATGGGATCCTGTGCAGGGGCTATCAATCAGGGCAAATCCCAAGCATGTCCTCAGTGGCAGAGCGAGGAACCAAGTCTGAAACAGATCTGCTTCAGATGCTGATTTCTGTCTCTAAGATGGGCTTCTCTACAAAATCCAATAAGATCTCTTTGTGTGAAGGGAAAATAGTAGATATTTCTCCAAAAACAATATAAAGATGCCTCTGTTTCATCTAGGTGGAGCACATAGCAGCCAGGGTTATGGGGAGAAATCTGGGAAGCATCTATCCCACCTTCCCCTGTAAGGGCTACTAAGTTGAATGCAAAATGTATCAAAAACATTGGTTGCCCGGAGCAACAGCAGGAAATCTTCAGCAGCTTTCAGACACCGAAGGCAGGCTGGAGAGCGGGGTAGGGGGCTGGGAGCCCTTGGGGCTGCAGTGGGTCAGAAGGAGAGGGGAGGAAGGCTGGCCACTCACACTCATGGTCCTCCTTCAGATTTGTGTCTTCACCCAGCGCTTCCTGCTCGGTCACCTGGTTTTCCATCCCGCTGCTGGCCCTCCTCCCAGAGGGATCCAGAGAGCAGGAGCACCAGCAAGCCCCCTCCCTGGAAGCTCTGGTGTTCCTGCTCATTATGCTTTTATTAATCTCAGAAGTATATGAGTCACAGGGCAGGTGGCCGGGGAATGAGTTAAACATGCTATGGGAGCCATAGACCTTGCTGCTGACTCACACTGAAGCCCATGGTGTCAGCTCCAGTGATTTTCTCCCTGTCTTCATGGCACTTGGCTTGCCCAGTCTCTCAGAGGCTAGTGAATCTTATTTTTCATTAAAAGAGAGAAAGGGAGAGCATGAAGTCTCTAGACTGCACAGAGAAAAACCTGAAAATGTGACCCAGGTACCCCACAAGGCACCACATAAAGACCCTGGAATCCAGCAGGCAGATAAAGCTCAGACATCGGAAACTCATGACTCTTGTGTGGCTGAATTCTGATTGTTTACTTTCTTCTCTTTATTTTCTTCTTTCTTTACTTTATTCTAATTCTTATTTTGCTTGCTGGAAAAGGACAAAAAATGAGGACAGCTCCAGAATGAGCAGGGCAGATAGTCACTTTAAGTTGTTCTGCATTTACCTGTGTATGAAGTAAAGCAGCCATACACCAGCTGTAGTCAAAGCCTTGTCTTCCTTAGAATGATAGCATCTCTATACTAAATATTAACATCAACTAGTAACACAAGCATTCGGATGTCAGGTATAAAATATTCCCTTTAAAATGTTTTAATATAAAAACAAACATAATGAATTTCTTATGCAAATAGAGCTGCTAAAGCAAACTTTTATAGTGGCCCAGAGATCTGTAAAGAGCTGAGCAAATTGGCATTTAGAACTGTACTTGTAATCTCTGCTTGCAAAGGCACAATATGCTATTGTGGTAATAATCCACAAAAGACACCCAACCAGTTTGCTCTTCATTACCATCTGGTGGTTGCTGCATGGAGTGGCATTACTCACATCTCAGAATGTTAGAGAAGAATTTTCATATCATCACCAAAAAGGAAAGGGTGCTGCAGCAGTAGTGGGCAGCAGAAGGGGGCTGATTTTGTCTTACAGGTATTGACACAGAGGCACCAGGCCCAGAAAAGATTGACAAAATGAATGGGTGGAAGAGAGAGAGAAAATTAGGAAGCATCTGGAGGTACTTCAGCATTTCATCATGTAATTCAAGGCATACCTGAATATGATTTGCAAGAAGCTGAGAACTGCCTGGAAAGCTTTGGGCACTGTTGCTTCCCACTGACAGCAATGGCAGCTGCAACCATTTTGCAAGATAAGGTATCTTGTTAACCACTTCTAATAACTGGTCCCTAGATCATTTTCAGGTTTCCTGGAGCATTTCTTGTCCTGCAGGAAGGTTAATCTGCTCTTAAAACAAATGAAAGAAGTACAATAATTGTTAATGAACTACAATACTGCAGTGTATGGATCAATGGATAATTGATAGAGGCTAGACAGAAAGTACCCTAAGCAGACAGGTCCACTGTAAGTATTTTGCAGTACTAGAAATATATCCTTTTGGCCACAATTATATATGGTGCTGCTCTAGATACAGCATGGAGTTGATCTGGTGCAGCATCTCATCTTACGTACTAGCTTGCATTTTCAAGAACAGTATGAAATGAAATAAAATTAATTCATTGTCATGCTTATAAAATTCAGCAAGCATATGACACAAAAACAGGAATAGTTTATATGGCTCAGTTGCTTTATTTAAAGAAGAAGGACTCTTAAGTTCCATTCTCTGCCACTGATTTCTGTGACCTTGGATAAGTCATTTAGGCCAAATCTTCCCAATAGGAGTACCTAATAGTAAGTGCATAAACATATATGAAGGCTTTTTTAAGAGCGACCCAGATTTTCTGGAGAACAAATACCCAAATCTGCATTTAAAATTTTGATTCCCTGAACCTCTGTGTCTGAATTTCCTGTTCTGTAAAATGCAGATGAGACTTACATATGCCACGGGCATATCTGAAGTATTAATTAGTCCAAWTGTGTACAGTAGCTTAAAAATGTAAAGAAGTATATAAATACCAAGTATTATTATCAAATAGGTCAGTATTTAACCCATACTCATGTCCGTGTTAGTTTAGGCATTTTGATGACTTTGTGTCTCATTTTGGATATTTAATACGTAATTGGCTTCCTAAATATTTCTTTGCTGGACAAAGGCATCATAGTACATGAGATTAACACTGTCTGAGAAATAAACACTCCTTAGCTGAAACACACTGTCTAAACAGCTTAGCCAATACACTGGCTACATGAACAGGCCTCCACAGTCACCTCCCTGACCTGTTAGCTCACTTAGACATGAGAAGTGAAGGACTTTCACTGTTGACTGTGAAAATGAGTGGGTAGAAGATGGGAGGAAAAAATTGAAGCTGAACCTTTTACAAAGATAAATATACAATTCCAGGAGGCAGACTTCAAAAGTGGAATGGTCTGAACAGGACAGATGAGGTCTGCACTTGCAAGCACTCTCCCCGTATCTCATGGAAAACCCTTTGTCTTTCTCCCTCCCTGCCGACTGCTCTGGAGCAAAACATACTCTTTTTTTTCTGCTCACCGCCCAAAAAGATTAAGTACAAATCTACTCTGACTTATGTATGATTTAGACACCAGAGTCATTTAGGCCTTGTTCCAAAACTCACTGAAGTAAACTAAAAACCTGCCATTCACCCAGAGGATTCTGGATCAGAACAAGAAAGCATTTCTTATTCTGTGTTTCTGAAAATACTAAGTGGTTGTCTTTTTCCCTCTGTTGCTATTTATAATACTTTATTTTCTTATGGCCTCTTTTCTTTTGGGGTTTTGTTTGGTTTGGTTTCTTGCTTGGTTGGTTTTAATCAATTACAGATGTATTATAACTCCTTTATTCCTCAATTTCCCCATCAGAGGAACAGGCAAGTGATATCTCGCTTTCAACAAAGGGGATGGATAGGAATTTGGCTTGGCTGACACTCCCAGCATGTGGTAAACCCTTCAGATTGGTCTAACACAGAGACAACACTGAAACACATTTTGCAGGTTTTTTGAAATGAAAACTTTCATAATGTTCAGAAGGTGAAGTAAGATTTAGGCCTCTGTGCACTAGGTGTTAGGGAGAGAAACTTTCTGAACCAAGGAACAACCAAAGGAGACACTGGGCAAGAAAAAAAAAAAAAAAAACAACAAACAGGTAGAAAACATAAGAAGTTAACTCATGGGAAGGACCCCGTAATCCTTCCTCATAGGTAGGAAGAGATGAGAAGGGAATACTTGGTCCAAAAAATTAAATTAAGTACTCATGTAATTAAATACTCTCTCATTTCTGTCCTGAGATGGTATTAGAGAATTTCTGAAGATAGCACTTTTGACATCACATGAAAGCTCCAGCTGCTGCTGCTGCTGCTGCTGCTGCTCAGGGGAGCAAGGGAAGATTCACCCTTTGCTGCTCCCCAGCATTGTACTGGTGCTTCCCCTAAAATAGGAAATGGCACAGTTTTGCCTTATATGGTGTGTTTGAAGGCCACAAGCAGCTCAATCCGTCATCTAAAATGCATGAAAAGTGAACAACCCAACAGCCCCTATTGCTCAGCCCTCCCTTCCATGGGCCTCTCCTCAGAACAGTTATCCCTGGGAGAGTCCATGTGTCCCTGTGCCCAGCAGAGCAGGGGGAGCAAATGTCCACAGGGGCTGCACACCTGGTGACATCCTGGAAGCATCTTGGTGACATCCACAGATTGAGGAGTTGTGTGGTCTGCTTGAGGAACCTCTGTCTCACATCTTTGCCAGTTCTCTCATCTTTGCTCTTATTTTCGGCTTTTTTTTAAGGTTCTTTTCAACTAGCTAAAAACAGCACAAATGACAGGGCGTAATCTATTTCTCAGTTTATGGGCCGCGTCCAGTGACTGCTGCCAGCCCACATGACACATGTAGACCATGGATTTTAGACCTGCACCCTTGCATCAGTTAAAGAGATATGTAAAATTACTCATTGTCTTAAACCTCCCTGTTGACAAAGTGACTCCCAGCTCAAGAGATGCATGTGCGCTCTTTATTTCAGCAAGCAAAAGGCATATATCTCACTCATCAAATGTGCTCCTGCAACAAGAAAGGAGTGTGCAAGCAGCTGTTGTGTGGGACTATTGCATTTGTTAAAATTATGCCCACTTTGTTTTCTCCCGGTGTAGGTATGGATATACATGGCGATACATATCTAATGCTGTCATTTACATGGCTGTAAATTTGGTCAACAGAATTCCAGAGGAATTTGCCATGAGCAAAGAAATCAGACAGCCTGTAAGTTTCCAGTCTAGCAGCTTCTGTTGTTATATTTTACTGTTGTTTTAATACTCACTTTTAAATGGGAAATATTTTGTAAACATTCTTGAATACAATGTGAATTTTCATTCTTGTGCCCTTTGTCCTTGGAGGCAGCAGACAACCTTCATAAAATAGTGGAAATACAGAGTGCCTGCCTTCTGTGAGGGGTGCAACGGAAAGAGGACAGAGAGCAGTTTCTAATTGCAGTGCCTTTTCTTGGCCCTTTTCTGGCTTTTACTCTGTAGGGTTTTACCACACATAGACACAATCTTTCTCTTGAAAAGCAAGTACTGTACAATCTTAACCCAACTGTCTGTTTGCTCTTCTTACTGAAGTTTGCTGCTTGAGGAGTATGTGATTTGGAGGCTAGGTCTCCAATGCACTAAAGATGTTTTTGGATAGATCTAGTTTTAAAATTGGAAGTACTGGCCAATGGGAAATGACAGTTTTCAGCACCAGTTTTCATCCCAAATCAGACTGGAGTCAAAACAGAAAAACTTTTAATGTAAAACTAGTTTTGAAAAAACTAGCTAGGACCTTCAATCTCCCAGCCAGTATAGAACAGCAGGTGAGCAGGGGCTATGGGAGAGGATTAAGGAACTGGAACCACACTGTCCATGAAAGAATTGCAAAACTGTGAGCAGAGGCAGAAAGAGATGTTACCACCCCTTACAGTAACAGAATCACAAAGTACTTGAGACTGGAAGGGGAAGTTCTCTAGCCTACCTTCTGCTCAAATCCGAACCAAGCTCAACTCCCGCTCGGAGCACAGCAAACCTCAAAGATAGATCAGATTGCTCAGGGCTTTGAAAGGAGTACTTTCTATTCTAAATTTCTTGAGAGTAAAAAATGCAGAACTCTCTCTTTTCCCAAAGAAAATTTTGTTAAAATTGATTAAATATTTTCTTTCTTCTTCCTGGTGAGGGAACACTTTGATCTACACACCTATCTCCATGTGAAAATATCCCCAGAAAAGTTGCTTGTGTGACTGAATTCAGCCGCCTTGTTTCTTTATTGCTAGAAGCAAACAAGCTAGGCTTTTATTTATGTGAGTCACAGATTCATAAGCTTCTGTATGTGGTGAGTGCACACATCCCTGAAATGGGACAAAGAGACACATTGCATTCTAGTGGTTCAGCATGGTAAAATACTTCCGTTAAGAAAAAAACTCATATTTCTGTATTCACTACATTTAAAAATACATATTTAACTAGACAATTTAAATAAGGTTTTGCAGTGAGCTGCTTTAGAATACCATGCATTGGAAAACCTGGAGAACAAGAACTCAGTTTATCAGAAAATTAATTTCCAGGCCATTCTAGCGACAATGTTTCATGTCTTCTATAAAAAACATACAAATAAAGACAGGACCAGGAATAAAAATCACAGAAACAAAGGCCCCAGTCCTACAAATATACACATGGTGTTCTACAGTATGAACCAGCCTGTTAAAATCACTGGCACTGCTTGCAATGGAAAGGTTTATGCATGCTCAGTTTCTACAGGGTAGTTTGCATATCAGGTATTGACTCTTTCTCTCATGCTTCTGACATCTCAACTGCACTGACAAACCTCAGCTGTTGAGAACTGTGTTAAAGGGAAATACCTCTTAATGGGAATCGTATCAATATCAGCACTTAGTATTTCCTTGTGTTCTTTAGCTATGTCCTTAAAACTCCTACAACACCCCATCCTTTTTTGGCAACACTTAAGACTAGAGGCTACTTGGAGCTAATCCAACCACTGAAGCTATTAAACTATGCAAATGCAAACAAATTACCACTCTCACAGTTCACACCTCTTCTTGCCTGTCTCAACACTTGTTGAATCTCTTCCTACCTTATCCTAGATGGTTTGCTCTCTGAAGCTGGGATTGTCTTTTTAATAATTCTGCAGTGTATGGCACAAAGTCCTTAATCTGAAGACTCTACTACTTCTCTTGAGATAGCATCAGAGAGAAAAGGAACTTGTGATTCTTCCACATCTGGAATGAATTAAGAATGCCGGAAGAATTGCTTGCCCTGGGTGGTGAAGAGAAGGACAAAGAAAATGTCCTGTCAGTGATTTCTGTGTCATTAGGCGTTCAGTATTAAACTCATGTGCCTAGGGAGGAAACCCGTTCTGTAATGATAAGAAAGGATTTTGGATGAGTGATGTACACTTAAGGTTGGGAGATCTAAAAGGGGATTTCAAAAGAAATCTTGTTTATCTGAAATGATTAAAGACTTACTAAGTTATTCTAGCCGTAGATATTGTAGGGCAAAAAAGTCATATACTCCTTATTATATATTCTCTTCTCACTTTGATTATTGAAGATGAATAACTTCAGTTCACTATTTCACTATTGACTATTATTTCTTTAAAAGCACTGTCCTAGGTATTTTACAAGCTCACAAAAAGAAAGTGAAGCCTGCACTGAAAAGATCTTAATTGACCTTTCCAGCACATAAAAAGAGGGGAAAAAACAGAGCACCAAGAAGCAAGTGAAAGAGGGCATGAGTCCCGTGTTGCACTTTTTTTTCCCTGCTGAAGAAAGGGTGAAGCTGTGTAGGCTTACTGAGAGACCCAAAGGAAAGGAAAGTGGTTGGGAGGGGGAGATGCTCTCCGCATTGCATGGCACCATTGCTCAGCCTGCAGATCCACATCTAGATAAATGTGAGGCTCAGTGTGTCACTCCACTGCTCTTCTCAGTCGTTTGCACAGCTTTCCCACCGCACCAAAATCCCCAAAGCACACTAAAGCTATCTCCAGCTTGGCATTTTCTGCCATCCAAGCGGACTGCTCACAGGCCGTATTTGACTTAAGGGATTACTGCAGGTATAAAATGACAGTAGCATCATCACTAAGCAGACAAAGTATGTGACCTACTTTGTAACTTACCTCTTTTCTCTAAGTATAACTATTTGCAGGGTTTTTTTTACCTGAAAATGTAGCCATTTCACTGTTCCTACATTTCATTTCAAAGTTTTCAAACCCACCCACTAGCTCAATTTTTACAAATTTGAAATTTTATTCTAAAATTTTTAATATACTTTATCAGTATTGTTACTGAAAAACATCATCTGCTCAGTGCCAAGTTAGAAAAATTGTATGTCTATCCTAATTCTATTTTTCTTCTATATGGGGTGTTTTGTTTGAGGCAGCATCACAAATCACATGGCCAAGAAACCAGTGGGGCACAGATGTCTAACAATGAACAATCCAAAGGTCCAGAATTCTGTTTCCCTGTCTGTTTCCTGTGCATATTGTTACGCTGTAATAAACATTTGCTAACTAGTGACACTGCCTGCACACTTTATGCTAATCATGCTTCTGGCCTGTGTGGCCTGCATACCTGTACAGGCAACAGTTATCCTTACTGACTGGAAAACTGCAAGTCCAGTTAGGCCACTTAGATGATGAGTATCCTGGTTTTGCAAGTCCCTATTTCTAATTACTCAAATCTGTCAGTATGATAAATATTAGCATCGTCAGTGTTCACCTGCATGTGCAAAGTAAACAGTGTAAGATACACAGCTTCCCTTCTCCATTTTGAGTAAAATCACCAAGTCACGCCTTCCCTCAATTTACATTTAAGTAGGCAGAAATTGTCTCTAGGGAGAGACGCACCTTTTGTCAGTTTGTATAGTCACCACTTTGCAATAATTTTTCCCTAGTTTTATTAAAAGTTGTGGTCTTCATTCCTACAGATTCCTCCTACTTGGAGGAATCCCATGGGTGAGGGCCCTAGAAGGAAGGAGTGTTCAAGAGAGCTGGTTAATATTCAAACATCACCTCCTCCAGGCTCAAGAGTGGTGCATCCCTATGAGTAGGAAGTCAAGCAAAGGAGGCAGGAGACCTGCATGGATGAGCAAGGAGCTCCTGGCAAAACTCAACCAGAAGAAGGAAGTATACAGAAAGTGGAAAGGGGAACAGGCCACTTGGGAGGAATAGAGGAACGTTGTCAGAGTATGCAGGGATGCGACGAGGAAGACTAAGGCCCGTTTGGAATTAAATCTGGCTAGAGATGTCAAGGACAGCAAGAAGGCCAATGGTATCCTGGGGTGCATCAGGAAGAGTGTTGCCAGCAGGTCGAGGGAGGTGATTCTCCCCCTCTACTCAGCCCTGGTGAGGCCCCATCTGGAGTACTGTGTCCAGTTCTGGGCTCCCCAGTACAAGAGGGATGTGGCACTACTGGAGCAAGTCCAGCGAAGGGCCACAAAGATGATTAGGGGACTGGAGCATCTCTCTTATGAGGAAAGGCTGGGAGAGCTTGGCCTGTTTAGCTTGGAGAAGAGAAGGCTGAGAGGAGATCTTATCAACGTGTACAAGTATCTGAAGGGAGGGTGTCGAGAGGATGGGACCAGACTCTTTTCAGTGGTGCCCAGCGACAGGACGCGAGGCAACGGGCACAAACTGAAACACAGACACTTCCATCTGAACATGAGGAAAAACTTCTTCACTGTGAGGGTGACGGAGCACTGGAACAGGTTGCCCAGAGAGGTTGTGGAGTCTCCTTCTCTGGAGATATTCAAAACCTGCCTGGATGCAATCCTGTGCAATATGCTCTAGGTGACCCTGCTTGAGCAGGGGGGTTGGACTAGATGATCTCCAGAGGTCCCTTCCAACTTCAGCGATTCTGTGATTCTGTGAGATCTCATCCAGTAAGAAATGGGAACAGTTTCTTCTTTTTTTAATGATCTTGCATTCTTTTTGGCTGTCCAGTATTGTCTGAGCAGGACATTGTCTTTTTACTGTGTGCACTTTCTGATTTCCAGATGAAAATAAGCAATGCAAAAAAGATTATTAATAAACTGGAAACATTTCTTTACCTGAGAAAAAACATTCTCCCCCGCCCCAAAAGTTTTTTCATAAGGCAGCTGAAAAAATGAACACAGAATTGGCCCAGGATGGTTTAATGAATCATGCTGAGAGATTATATAATTTGCATTGCTTCTAGTCAGTGTACAATGAGCTAAAAATAAGAAAAAGAAAATCATGGATACTGTGTTAAAGCCAATGTATTTCAACCACTTTAGATTACTAGCACTTACGTATGCTTGAATCAAGATGAAAGTTTTCCCCACTCAAAAAGTCTGCCTTCACTAACTCAGCCCAGAAAGTATTTCCAAAGAGTCTTCTTATTTCCAAGATGTATGCTTATCTCACAGACCCTATAACACTAAAACCATTGTAAAAATGATTGGGAGAAGAATTTGACACTATCATTGACAATGGTTTAAAGAAAAGAGATTATTGTGAAACAAATATAATAAAATAACCATAAGACAAGACCAAGATCCATTAAACCACCACAGGAGTCTGTTTTTCTTTAAAAGATTTTGCAAATTAACAGCAAAAGTCACCAGATTAACCTCCTCGGTTTTTAGGCACTAAGCAGCCTGATTTCCAAAAGTGCAAAGGATTACAGCCTAGAACCTCAGGTTTATTTTCATGCCTAACTTCTGCAGAGTTCAGCAAGTTCCAAGTTGCCTAAATGCCATCTAAGGAACCCGCCACATTTCACACTGCCTGACTGAGTAAACCCCACTGGAGTACATGGAAAGATCATGTTAACAGCTGCTGATAGCGACAGAGATGATTAGAAAGGAATATTTTTTATTGAAATGACAGACAAGATTCTTTCATGCTAGCGGCTTGGAAAAGCATGCTATATTTTCACAGAAATACATCGTCTGCAAAGAAAGCAGAACTTCAACATTCCTTAAACTGTAGATAAAAATATTGATCATTTCAATTAATAACATTCAGAAGTCCTGCTGTTAATAATTTACCTTTTCAGTCCTGGAAGCATTTGGAAGACAGGTCCTGATCCCGTTACTGACCTGTCGGGGGTAAACGACCCCTCCTGCTGCCCTGTTGGGGCAGCGTAATGCCATGCAGCTCCTCCTTTGCGGGGTTACTAGAAGTACCTATAAACCTCTTGTTGCCAGTCCCCAACTACTGATGGATCCTGTCAGTATTGTCCTCACACAGCTGGATATTTGTTTGTAGTCAAGATAAAGATTAAGACGGTCAGGTATATGTGAGGAACCCAGTAAACGGAGCAAACATACAAAGAAAGTTTCTCATACAAAGAAAATGTTGTTACAGTCTAACAGGGTACTGGTGAATGGATCGATGGGGAACCATGGAGCTGGAAGACTTAATTTGATATGAAACCATAGAAGAGATTTCTAAAAGATGATCTGGAGTCTGGCTCTGTCCACTCTGGCTTCTGTCCACTTTCAGTGGGAGTTGAGCACCTTGATGCCTGCAGAAATATTCTCCCATATTTGTGTCACTGAACAGGCTGGGGAGTTTCACTGTGAAAACTGGTGATATGGGATTCTGGTACTATTAAATTTGCATGTGAAAACAATTCCATCATTCTGCAAAGGTTGTAGCATAAGCCAGCTGACAGTAAAAAACTCCCAACCGTATTAGCCATGCCTGTCTTGAGTGTCATACGGCCTGATTCAGTGTTCAAAGTCCATCCGTGGTAAGCACTGGGCATGGCGCAAGAGCTGAGACGGATTCTCATTGTCCCCACATGAGCCTATCAAGGCTTCGAGGGTTGTTTCAAGGTCCCAGTTTAAAGCCCAGATGTCTCCCATTAATGAAGTTGAACAAAATGGGATTGAATTTCCACAATAAAAGCAAGGTACACCTATGGGAAATAGTCAACGGATCAGTGACCTTATTTCTGGCATGATCAGTGAAGGAAGCTAGATGCTACCCTAAGGAAGCCCAGCTCAGGAAGAGGTCTTACAGGAATAGGCTTGTCAAGGAGAACATCCTTATCTCTGCGGGAATTACACTCGTCAGTAATGAGAGGAGACGTGCAGGGCAGGTTCTTCATTCCTGCCTTTTCCAACCAGAGGATGAGCTCCAGAATTGCACCTAATGCACTTCAACCACTAATGAACATTCATTCCAGGGACCAGGCAACAGCTAGTCCAAGGTAAACCTCCCTGGAAATGTACCTAGAATAGACTGCAGGCAGAACACACCCCACGACTTATGCCTTGAGATGGATTTTGGAAAGCCGTACAGAGCAGCGATCTCCCTTTCATTCAGGCACAGCTGACTTTCAAATGGCTTATGGCAAAGCTACAGTTATCTGCAAGATATAATGCTGCAAACCACCATGAAGTAAAGAGGGCTTTTGTCATCCCATGGAAAATCCTAATTTAGTGCTTCAAATGAACCAGGTCATTTTATTATGTCTGTTTGATACAATTCTGAATGAAAAGAAACCTTCCAGCAGACCTCTCTAGGTAGAAAATTTTTAAAAATATGCTATAGCCAAGCAACAACAATTCCATGCAAGTAGTAAAATATACTCATCATGATTAACAAATTTTAAAAACTCTTTCAAAACAGCAATGCTAAAGTACTATCAAGTTGAGCTATGAGATCATATTTTTCAGAAACTAAGTACTAAAACAGGCGCAAAAGAAAGATACGTTCAAAATAAAAGTCCTTACAGCCTATTGAAAATAGTCATTATACCTTTAAAAAAGCAACAAGAAAATAATAATTTTCATTGCCACGGTTACTAGAGGCAGCTGTGACAGTGAAACAATCCTGCGGCAATCTCTCAGGAACTGTGTTACCCTCCTTCTCCAAGAGTGACAAATTTCCTTAGAAATACACATAGTAAAAATGTTCAAAACTGACCCCAGAGTCTGTGTCTCAAATTATGTATTTTGATATTCCTGTATTTTTCAAATACTGTTGTATGCTTCAACAACAAAAGCACCCCGAAAATTCTGGGTTTTCTGAGAAATAAGTCTGCGTGACACAAAACCAGCAATACATATCCCAAGGTCACTGCGCAAGGACTGCACCGTGCACAGGTGAGGGGGCTGAGTCTGAAAGGGATGAGTGTTATCTGTGCTGAGCTGCCGAGCGGGGAAACAGCGTGGCACCAGCGAAGTAACAGATCGCTCGCAGAACTCTGATTAGTCGGTGTGAAAAATCGCTCCTAAGAGGTCAGGATATATAAGAGCACAAGTCCACGTAGCGTTTAAAAAAAATCCCCTTCTGAATGCAAGATCAACTACTTCGTTTGAAAAATAGCAGCTAAAAATATGCTGCGATCTAGTGCCTATGCCACAGTCGGTACCTCTGAGGAAGGGATAGCTCCAGTGACAAATCTCAAGCAGCAGAGCACTGGATAGACCTGTAATTAAGACTCGAGCCTTCCCAGTCAGAGCACGTCCTGTTTGCACCAAATTCTTAACTTCTTTTGGAGTCGCGGATACCCTTTTACGTTATCTTTAAAGCTACCAGACAGCACGAGTGCGAATTTTCACAGAAAGTGACCGCGATTCTTTCCTCTTTTCCCCCTCACGGAGGAAAGTTTGCTAACGGCAGAAGTCAGGAGCGGCCCACGGCGGGCGGGGGCCGCCGCTGCAGCCGCGGCGGGT
>NW_020450803.1:280658-313409 GCF_003343035.1 Apteryx rowi | reverse complement strand
ACAGGGAACACCTATTCAGCTAAGAGAAGCTAGAAACCTTGCGTTTCCAGCCTGGTCACCAGTTTATTTCACTCAATATCAAGGTGGTATTTGCCCCTTCAAAGTAATTCACTCAAGAGCGGGGATTTTTTTCTTGGTATTGAATATTTGTCATTAGAACTACCAAAGAGAGATTGTTTTCCTTTTCATATTTTTTTTCCTACTGTGCGCTATACCTACACAGTTGCTGCTTGCATGTAACTGTTGCATTTACTGATGAATATGCCTGGTCGGATCGTGAGGAAAGGAGATTTGTCACTGTGCATTTAGCACACCAGGCTCTGCAGAGTATTAACACCACGCAAAAACAACTCTCTGAAAATTTCAGCTCCTCAAGCTCATTTTGCTGCATTTTACTTTCAGAAAGGACATGGTAGGGACTGTGGAGACCAGGCAGAGGAAACAGAACACAGACCTTCTCCAAATCCAAATAATTGAAGAACAAATCTACCCCAGCTCCAAACCATGCCCATCACCCTGTAATGGGGTGGCTGCTTCTGCAAAGCAATATACCTTGGAAAGCCAAACCACCAAAATATCTATCCTGAAAGGTCCAGAATATTTCTTGTAAAGTGTCAGCACCTGAAATCCTGTTAATTGGAAGAGGCATGAGTGTAATTGTGTGGTTCCACTGGTGCTGTCATGGGGCATTAATTGCATTACACTGGCTCGCAGCATTTCTGCTCAGCTCTGAAGGGAGCGGGATCCCACATGCAGCTTCCTCTTCCATTCCAACCCTTGCACAGCCCCTGGGAAATTGTAGCTTGAACTCTTTGTTTTTAATTGAGGAAAGTCATAGGCTAGATGGATTCTTTGACTGCTGTGTGCTGTGGGGCAGCTCAACTAAGACTGGTCAAAAAAAGTGACAAGATGTTTTTATTTAATAAAAATGCCACCTCGCTCACAGTGTAAGGAAGCGGCCATTCCCAGGAATAGCTGATAGCCCAAAGTTAGGGCAAAATATGGGAAAATCAGTCCCCATACTTAATGAAGCAAGCTGAGGATATGAAAGGGGCTCTCCCATACCCCAAGCACATACCTTTATGCGATGCGTACGGTGTTCTGTCACAAGTTCTTTATTGCGTATTGTCAGGGTCTCTGTTACACAGTCTTTTGGGCAATCATCAATTTCATCAGTCTTAGCAGAAATGAGAGAATCTGTATCTCAGCTTAAGTAAAA
This sequence comes from Apteryx rowi, assembly GCF_003343035.1. Lineage (NCBI taxonomy): Eukaryota > Metazoa > Chordata > Aves > Apterygiformes > Apterygidae > Apteryx > Apteryx rowi. The sequence continues at coordinate 312,190 of NW_020450803.1, read as the reverse complement.
CTTTCTTGCCCAGTAAAAGAATGCTTTATCCTAGTATTTTTTTTCCTAAGAATCGGAGTCTTGAAATGCTTAATGTTGCAGCAACCTGTGAATCTTTTAGCTTCACTTCTCCTTTTTTTCTAAATTCATTAGCGTCTTGTGTTTTTTTTTTTCTTTGTTTAGTAAGAGCTACCACTATTTTGTGGCTTCAGAGCCATAAATGTCTACAAGATGGTAGTGTGTGTGTGTATATATATATATATATATATAATTGTCTACAGGGCAGTTTTGCCACTTAAGGAAAAGGGTGACACGGGAGTAGAGAGCAGCACCCTTGTCTTGTGAGCTCCTCCTGACAAGAGGCTGGCTGACTCACAAGAGCTCTCTCCCATCAGTCTCACTGTAGGAGTAGTGGAAGGAGTTGTCTCATTTTTTTTGCGCTCTCCTCAGGCACATGAAACTATTTCCAGAACAACAGAGGCTGCTATTGCAAACCTCAGCACCCACTGGTGGGGTTAACGTTTTCATTCAATTTCAGTGCTTAAATAAGTGTGAAGATTTTTTTAAAAACTTCTGGTTTGTGAAGGAGGCATACCCCTTGAGCACATTAAATGAGAGTTTGGCGTGGCTGTGGGCTGTCCACCAAGTCAACAGGCTAATGTGTGCATCTGTGTAAATCCTGTCCTCAGACTTGGGCAGAAAGTTGAAATATAGAAGACAGAACTACTGTGAATTACAGGACCACCATCAGTAGTAACAGCCTGCTCAAGCAGCTGGTCTTGTGGTAGCAACTTCTTCAGTTACTGAACTACTGTGAAATAGTTTGCTTGCTTAGGTATTAAAACTCACACAGCCTTGAAGTCAACCCTCTGTTACTTCCCTTAAGTACACATTCTTCATCTGTTCACCTTCTTTAAACTGCATTGTTTTATAGCTGTTTTGTAGTTTAATAATACCATACTAAGCTGTCATAGAAACTTTTACAGAAGGATTAACTGAATTAATTGAAGCACTCGTTCTCATGACTCTCCTATTTGGCATCAGATATGTTGTCATGTATTGATTTTGCAGGTAATAAACTGAAAAGCCTGTTGTACATCAAACAAGCAGCAGAAATAGAACATAAAAGCCCTAATGATCATTACCCCATTGTAACCATACTCCCTCCTTAATATGCCATGGGCATATTTTTAATCTGTTTCCATCGGATTTTCACATCCTTGGTATAGTAATTGCAATTTACAAAGCACTCCCTTCCAAAGGTACAAGGTGACCCTTCACTTTGTCTCAATGACTGTTCAGCTAATTTTCATCCATGACAGAGTTCCTTTAGAAGTATATTAGACATTTACATGAATATAAAGAGTTCATTAAGAACCATGCTATGACTAAATCTATTAAGTTTCTGTGATGTGAATTGTCTGTTCTGTGATACCTTTACCTAATTAACAGAAGGTGCTGCTTGTATGTCAAGAATAAGCAGGGGTAGCATGATTCATGGTAACTATCTTCAAGCTTCAGCACAAGCAAACAAATAGCATATTACTGTATTTACTAGGGAACAGTCAAGGATCTGGATTCAAAAAGAAAGATCACATGCAATACATGATATTAATTTTCTTTCTAAAATGTTTTTCCTAATGAGCAGGTGGGCAAAACTTTATAATAGAGAAAAGGTAGCTGGATGAGTTGTAAAGCTCTGAAAGCAAATGCACAGTATAAACAGTATATAGCGCAGTTGAGAAGCACAAAAAATAAGCCTATTACTTTATATCAGGGAATTCTGTTCTGGACCTACCACACTGACCTAATGAAGATTCAATTTGTTGGTGTCCTCATACTTCTCAGATAGCAGGCTCTGTGTCACCAAATAACCACCTGTGATCCTGAGTGGCCCAACCATGACAGAAGGAAGGGACAAAAGAAAACATGGAAAGAATGCATTTGTTTTTTGTTTTTTTGTTTCTTTTTTTCCCAAGAGAGATACAGTTCTTTAGTTTCTCTACACCCAAAGTCTCTTAGATTCAAGTCTCTCATGCTCCTTTAGTTTCCCAGACAAGCTGAATATCTTGCAGAAAAGCAGGATCTCATCTGTGCCGCCTGCTCCAAAATCACTATCTTCTTCTCAATATCACTATCTTCTTAAAGGTCTCTCTTTAAGCAGTCCTTTTATGCTGTCAACATCTCAGCCTGTTGGTTATCTTCTTGCCCCAGAAAGAAGTAAGTTTAGCTTAAAGCGCTCATTTACAGCATTCTTTTGGGAAAAGTGATGATTAAATAAGCCAGCCCCTCTCTGTTTCATGTGGTACTCCCCTCTCATATACTTTCTCTCCTTCCTGCCCTTACAATTAGACATAAGATATTAAACACAGATAGAAACTATCTTCTGGTACATTTYTGACACCTTGGTTTACACTGAATGATGAAGTTATGTGTTTGCAGCACAGAGTAGACCTGCACATCATGTTTGATCCCTCACGCTGTCATTACTGTCGATATTGATCAGTTACAAGAATGAAGTATCTCACACATTACTTAAACCTTTGCTGCCCATGTTTTTGTCGGACACCTTTCCTATGCCACTTATTTAACTTTTCCTGGAAGCAAAATAGTGTTTCTCTTTTTTTTTTTTTTTCCTTGCTTTAGGGCTGCTCCCAGTACAATTGCTGAAACACTAGCTTACATGAGAAATCAAATCCAAGTGAGAAATGCATTCTCTGACATACCAGAAGTTTATAGATATAGTACTATAGTACTTTGTTTATAAATAGTTCTTTGTCTAAAGGCTTGATTACATGAGTTAGTTCAGATCATCTTATTTTGTTTGTTCAGTTTGAATAGATCAGTGAGCAGTTTTGCAAGTGTGAAAGAATGAAGAATAACCTCTTGTTCCATGCTCTGATCTCTAGAAAGGATCTTCCTGATCTTCAGGGTTGCCCTTTCTAGAATGGTTCATGCTTTTTCTGTTTGGACCTTCATAGAGTCATTTCCCACATAACAACATCTGCCTATTTGGCTTTTTTCTGGGTCTGCATAAATTTGCTGTGTTTACTGTTTATTACCAGTCTGACTGTTCAGTTTCCTTCAAAAAATGACAGAAATCAGTTTTTGAAGAAAATAAACAGAATATGTTCCAGACAATCTGAACATTAGAACCAAGCCAAATAAATAAGCAGACATTTGAGCAGATATCACCCTGCAAGTTGAAAGAGAGGATTACAGTTCTTTTCAGTTGTATAAACAGCAGCAAAAAGAGCCAACAGCATCCTGGGCTGCATGAACAGGAGCACAGCTAATAGATCCAGGGAAGTGATTACTCCTCTCTACTCAGCACTTGTGAGATCACATCTAGATCCTGTGTCCAGTTTTGGTCTCTATACAAGAAAGATGTTGAACTGCAGCAAGCTCAGCAGAGGGTCACCAAGCTGTTAGGGGCTGGAGCACTTGTCCTGTGAGGAGAGACTGTGGGACTGGGGCTTATTCAGCCTGGAGAAGAGACTGCTTCAGGGAGGACCTGACAGCTGTTCCCTAGTACCTATGGGGAAGTTATCAGGAAGATGGAGCCAGTCTCTTCACAGAGGTACACAGCAGGAGGAAAAGAGACAACAGACACACAGTGAAACAAGAGAGGTTCAGGCTGGATGCAAGAAAAGAGTCTTTTTTTCCATGAGGAAAGTCTAACAGTGGAGCAGGCTGCCCAGAGAGGTTGTACAGTCTCCATCCTTGGAGGTCTGCAAGACCCTACTGGATCAAGCCCTGAACAACCTGGTCAGGGACCTTTGAGCAGGAGGTTGGACTAGAGACCTTCTGAGTCCCTTCAAACCTGAATTACTCTATGATTTTTATAAAATAAAAATTGGTTATCACATTCTGGAGGCAGAACTTTCCTTAATATTCACAGATAGCCAGCTATGCCAGATTTCGAGACAAATACATAAGATGAATTTGTCAAATTCTGTATACACACACACACAAGTTTTACCTGTAAATCCAAGACAAGGATATAGATGCCTCCAGGGCCTAGAATTACAGAAAGGCTTCCCCTTACTCTAGGGCTGAACCTCTAGATGGCAGAAAGTACTTCTCTTTCAGTAGTTAAACATTTGATCTTAAATATACTAGACTTGTTCAGGAAGTATAAAATCTCCCATAAACAAGCAAATAACAATATGGAAAGGTTTTAACATAGACTGTTAAGCAAAGAAGAGTCTGCTTTGTACCTTGAAATTTTTTTAGTAGTAACGTTGAATCACAAATTGATAACATAGTAGCAAATGCATTATGACACATTCTACAACAAAATATACAACAGCTCCCCAGAAAGATATTAACATCCAGCACAATTCATTCACACCAGAGTTTTCAAAGTAATCTCAGCTTTTCAATTTTTGCTATATATTTTCAGACACAATTATGCAAATCATGTTACCATATTTTAGTAAATTTTCATTATTATTTGTTGAAGATGAAAGCATGTTTTGTATTAATAAAGAAGGAACTTCACAGAAAGCTGGAATGGCATTCAAGTGAACTATAGAAGCTCTTAAATGTAAGCAAAAATGCTATTAAAATAATGTATTCTGCAAGAATCTGTCAGTTATAAATATGTATATGATCTCTAGGAGTCTTGAACAGGCCTTGACCCACAGGTGACCACCTGGCCCAGCCATGGGCCAGCCCATCCCTGTCCCTGGGGAGGTGCCCAATGCCCATGTCTGGGGCTGCAGCTGGCTACCCCAGGCTGCCCTCCTTCATTGTGGGTTGGTGGGATGGGCCCTGGCTGCGAGGCCAGGCCCTGCCCTGCCACCATGGGGAGCCCCCTTGGCCCCCAGGGAGCCACTGGCCCCCATGTGCCTAGACAAGAAGATGGGGTACCCCTGCTTTGACAGATGTTGAACATCCCTCTCCATTTATCAAGTGTGCCACAAGGGGAAACAGAGACAAGTACAGGTATCCACTCAGTCTTTTTCTGATATGATGTCTGCAGAAACTGCAACATAACCCAAAATGTGGGGCTGTCAGAAATACCAGGGAGATTTCCTGTATTATGAAAATTTTAAATTATAATCAATCAGTCATAGAAAGAAAATCACAAGACCTGTCTGCACCAAGAATGAGGGAAGTTCAGAAAACCAACAAACCAAGGAGCTCTGTAGACAGGGGAAACAACTCAGCTGTGAAGAGCAGCATGTTAGAAGGGCACCGCACAGCTCCAAACCCAGACGATCCCTGTTTACATTCTTGCAAAATTCCTTGGCTAATCCAGTAAGTTTCACTTTAATTAATTAGTAAACAGCAAAGAAAGAAGGGGGCAACAAATCCCTGTTTTGAAGTTTAATTTGCATCTTCATAACTTTCAGGTATAAACAGGGCCTGGAGCCAAAACAAGAAGCAGGATGCATCTTGACAGGCAGCATCAGCTGAATAGATTCTGGTCTTTCCAAAGCTAAGAGCCAGCCTCAGAGATTTCAAAGACATTTCCCTAAAATGGTGGGAGCATCCAGGAAGGGATGTTATGTGTAAGAAACCAGACGCCAGCTCAGGTGGCAGTGGCATCGGACACTGTTAGGCGTTTAGTCAAGAGAAGCTAAATCTACAGGTTCAAACACTCAGGCTGAATACAGCTTAGCACTAGGGCACAGAATGTTTGCCCGTTACTCCTGACAGACCAGTTTTAGGAAAGTTAGTGAGCTCTTCATGGGTGGATGCAGGCTGTCTTAAGGCACTTCTTGCAGTCTGAGGGAGGGTTAAGCTGCCTTTATAGACACGGCCAGTTTCACGCATCATCTCATCCCTTCTTACTGGCTTGCTTAAGTATCTCAAAATTCAGCATTTTGCTGTTGTGAATCTGTCTAGGAAACCAGCTCTCCACTAGGGAATTGAGGACCAAAATCAGCATTATGAACCCCATCTTCAGAGCTCTCTGCATCACAGTAACCAAGTTCCTTTTTTTTAATCTTACCTAAAGAACTGAAAAGTCAGACTCCCTCAGCTCATCCAGTGAGGCAACAGAAGTAATCAGAGTGGTCACACAGCAATAATAAATGCAGATTTTCAGTCTAAATATATTTGCCTGAAGATAGTCACGAACATTAAAACAGTTTTTTTAAAAAGACACAAAACTCAAATATTCTTTATGAAAGTTTGCTTAGCTGTAGTGCAGAAGAAGCAGGCAGAAGTACTTTTCTATTATTTAGCAACTCTGTCTTGAAAAGCATGAAGGCCATGCAAAAGCATTTGAAATGAATACTAAGAAGAATGTTCAGCAACTGATTTTATTTTTTCCAGCAAATACAGAAAAACTAATCAAGTAATAATACATAAAGGTCAGATCACTTCATCACTGTCTGTTCCAAACAGGAGAATTATATAAAAAGTGAAACACAGATTGAATCTGGAAGTAGGCAACTTGATGTGAAATGACTGGGTCACTGTCATTGGATGGTTTGCTGGGTCATTTTTCATTTGTCCACACAAATAAGTGGTTCTTCAACAAAATTAGCAAGTATGCAAAAAGGATAAAGCAATAACTTAAATGTTGTTTCATATGACCTAGAAAGGGGATTTATCTTAATTTCTTGAGAGCTTAAAATAAACTGAGACCAGCTTCAGGGTTAATGTAAGCAGTATTCCAAATTCCCTTTTTTGCTTGACACATATAAATACTTTCCAAGTTCCCTGATTTCAAGGTTTAAACAAACTGAACACAACCTTCCTTTTGCCTAGGTGTGATTTATTTAATGTTAAACTCACAGTTGCCCACAAAGGCCTCTGCTGACTCCCTCAATTTTTTACCTCTCTAGCCACTTCAAGAGGCTTACACTCACTTTCCAGCTTTTCTCAGGAGCTCAGTTCTGACCTATGTACCTCCTCTGTTAGCCCAAATTTTACATCTGACACCCCAGGGCATCCCGAGACATCTGTAGTCCAGCCAGATAATATAACCCATGCAGAGCCTACATTTCTGAAGGGAAGAGATAAAGCATTCATACTTCCCTTTTGTTTAAATCATATTCCAAGAATGCAGCAGAACAGCACAAGATAATGAGGGACAGAAAATTACTAGAGTCAGTTGTTTTGTTAACATTTTTGACAGGCTTTTCCTCCTCTTTTTTCTCCTGAGCCTGGAGTCAAAAAACTATGAATCTGAAATATGATGCTATTACTGTGACGAATTGTCAAAAATTTCTCATGCTGGAGTGACTGAGTGCCCACCTGCAAAAGAAAGGACAACATGTTTTCTGAAACATGCCCCAAAACATGTCTCCAGTAGATCTGGTTTCTGAAATCTACAGTTAATCATATCACAATGGTGAGCAGTGGTGCCTATGAAATGGACAGTGATGCCTTCTGCCTATTTAGTGGAAGCTTCAGCATCCAGTTTGAGGTGTTCAGGATTTCAGTAAAGAAGGGRTAGACCTGCAGTGAGATATGTCCTTCAATGATGTGGATGAGAAAATCCAAGAGATTATCCCCAGCCCTCCCTGTTTTGTGCACCTACATCATACAATGTGCCCTGCTACATCCACTGAAAAATTAGAACTGGTTGCAACAGTGCTTGTGGTCTGCTGGTGTGCACAAACCACATAGTTTAGTAGCATAAATATTTTGAGAACATTCAGGGTCCCAAATGATTCTTTAATGGGGGAACTGATCAACAATTCGCACAAAATATCTTCCCCCCAAAACTGTACTTTGTGTAAGAAGAGGAAAAATAACTGTAAAACTTAATTTCAAGTTCTCCCAGGAGAAAGAAATCCTGAATCTGAATGATGTTTCCATGTGTGTATAGATGCAGGAAGAAGGGGTTTTGGAGTTTTGGGGGATTTGTTTTTAATTAAAAGCTTGTGTTTCCATTCTGCCCATTTTCTTTGCCTTTTTACTGCTGATTCTAGAAAGGAAGGAAAATCAGAACTTTCCAAAATGAACATTTTTGTTCATAAGAAGATTTAAGGGACACACTTCAAATGGCTGCAAAACGTAGTGATTTTTTTTAAATCAGCTTTACTTTGGCCTGAAAAGCATTCCTTAACTCAGGCTGTCTTCAGACATTCTCTTCTAACTGCAGTTCAGTGAAGACCTGCTACTGAAGCTGTGTAACCAGGAGAGCAAACAGTCACACCACCAGCTCCCCTGAGGTGTGAACAGATCCTAGCCTCGGGGGAGGAACCATGACAAGCTCCAAAGCAAGCACCAATGTAGCTTGTTCCCCTTCACAAGATGCTGAGTACTCTGGGATAACAGCTGAAACTGTTAAACCCAAAAGATTTCCATCATTCAAAGTGTACCCAGCTGATGTGTTTTGCTGATAGCTCTGTTCCAAACAGCTGCTGCTGAGAGGAGTTCTCTGAGGTTTCTTCTCTCTCATCTCCCATCCATCCAAGTATCCTTACTTTTAAAACATCAATGAAGCCTGAAAAGCAACAAGAAGGGCTCCTCTGGAGTGATGAAAAAAGTTCAAGATGGCTGTCAGAAAGATTTCATTAAAACTCTTAACACTCTCTAAGACTTTTTCTTCTAGAAAAAAAATTCCTGGCTCTCAAGACATGCACTTTCATGCTTGTAGAATTCCTCCTCCCTCACATAAAATACCTTCTGTAACCTTTGACAGTGCTCCAAAAGGCATATTGAAATTAAATCCCCTCTACCCCAAAGGCTAAACTACTGCAAATATGCTCACAAGGAAATCTGTAGTAGCAGTCACTGAATAATCCAGTGGAATATCACCAGATAATGGAGTTTGTTCCATTCTTTCTCTAAGCAATAGCTCTGTATTAAGATTTACATGGGCTGGAGAACATAGGTTAGATTTCCTGCGTAACAGCCTTGACAATGTCCTTTTAAGATTAAATGGTTGCTTTTGCCCAAGGAATGTCACACTGAGGTTTGCTACATCCTCTGCTGGAGAAAAGTCTAAATTGTTTGCGTTATGTCATCAAAAAATAAAAGGTAATTTAAAAAACACAAAGGCAGCTTCTAGAAATTGGCATAAATGTCAGCTATCACACATACATCCACCCTGTAGCAAGATAAGAGTTTAAGGTCTTTAAATGTTCAAGATAGAGTGCATAGTTTCAAAGCAAAGATTAATGATTTCAGACTGCCAAACTTAATTACAGGTTGGAATAAATGTTCTCCATTAAAATTCATCAGTCCAATCAGCTGAGATTGAGGAATTTCAGTCTTTTTTAATTATCTATCGAAAGAACTCAAGAGATAACAAAGTTAAAACTGTTGAAACAGATACACAGTGTCTAAATATTGTTCCGCATCTTAATCATATTAGAAGAGGTGTGTGATTAATTCCCCAGCAAATTTTTAACACAGAGAGACTCTTAAGGGCAACTGAAGTGAACACTGGTCAGCTGTGGGTAGGTATGTGCATGTGCATGTGCATGTATCTCAGGGACTTGAGGTCAGGACTAATTGCCAGGAGGCAGTGAGACTCCTGGTCCCACCCAGAGAGACTACATGCTGACAGTCCCACTGGTTCAGCAAGAATTCTCTCATGGATAAAATGAAGTGCACATTAGCTTTACCAGCTCAACAGTCTGCTCAGGAGTTTACAAGAGAAATCCAGCTCTCCACCTTATACCAGTTTTAAACCTTAGAACTGTGTCATTACTCTTCAGCATAACAGAATAACCAAGCCTGGGATGATGCCTTCCCCTCTCTGTTCTTCCATGCTGATTTATCCTTTCTTTGACCCAGTTGTTTTGTATATCATTCACTCTCAATACCAGTACAAGGAGAGAAATGGATGAGGTTCAAAGGCTTCATTATACCTCATTATATCATTATATGTATTATATCATTATATTATGAAGTTATACATTATACTTCATAGGCAGTGCAGCTTTGTCATTGGCTTCCTATGAAAGAAACAAAACAAGAGATTAGCAGCCACCTGTAAATTCAGACTTATTTTATCCACTGTGCTAGGACTGACTAGAAAAAAAAATGAGTAAGCTTCAAAAGATCAGTAACATGCTGGGAATCAAATCTGCAGTGAAAGATTTCAGCTTATTACAGCTCAGCTTTTTACATGCTCCATGGATTCCTAAACTAGTAGGAAACAAATAATCAGAGTGTCATTTTGGAATCAGGTGCAAATGAATCCTGCATGTAGATCTTCTCAGTTCCCACTGTCAAGAGAAATAGGTTTGTATTCCAGAAGCACACTAGTATGTATTACTGAGATTTTAAGGAATATTTGTCTTCCAGAGAATACATTCTTTTCTCTTAATTATTCCTAGTAGAACTTCAGAGGAAGCACAAAGCAGATGATCAGAATGTCTAGCATATTTCAGGAAAATATAATGTAAAGACAAACATAGCTAAATAGCAATGACTGAAGTCATAACACTTTGAAGAAACTTTGAGGATTCCAGTGATGCACAACATGAGTCAAGATTGTTCTCATGAATAACATGAGATTTACACTACTATTGGCAGTACTGGTCTCTGGACATTTAGCAGTGTGTTAAGAGTACAGTACTGTTACACTGCCAAGTATGAAACACTACTGTGTTTTTTTTAATTTTATTGCCTTGAAAGTGCCTGCAAGCATTCCAGATAGTCAAAGAACAGGCCTTAAGATGCAGATCATAAACAAATTACTGGTAAAGAGTATTAATTCTTCTCCATGACAGCATTTTTGTGAGGAATTTTCACACTATAAGAGGAAGATCCAGCCTTGCACTGAAAGTGCTTTACTGTAGTTAAGACTCCTCAGCTCAACCCCCTGGAGCAATGGGAGCACGTGCAGCACCGGCAAAAAGCAGCCAAGCAGCTGGCAGTGTCCTGTGTTAGGTGTCCACTTTCTGTGTCTGCAGAAGCGATAAGCAATTAAACTGACAGGTCAACTCCTGAACAACCTCCTTGTCCAAAGATAATGTGAAGGACAAGGGGGCACCAAGGAGCATTGCTCATTAAGTTTTCCAATTTAATAGTTTTCTTTTCACATAGAATTGAAATCTAGGTTCACCCAGCTCTCTCTGGAGCCTCACCCAGACATTTCTTTTTCTCAAAATAATGATAGAACAAAAAAATATTGAACTCTTCCATAATCTGCTCACAAGTCACTTTTTCTCTTAAGGTAATTTTCCTGCCTACAACTAGGTCCTCCCACAACAGGCTAGCTATTAAGCCACTACTTTATTGGAAACATACTTATTTTTTTAAGGATTAAATATTAATCTGCAGGCATGTCAGAAATGTATTATGCAGACAAGCTTATTACATGGATTTACTACAGGACTTCGTGGTTTCAATGACTTTTGCACAGCCTGTATTCTGAAATCCAGGCAACAGAAGAGCTCCAGATCATAGAGAACAAGCCCAAGATGAGCCACTGCAACTTGTTTTTCCCATGAACAACGTCAGCACCTGAATCTGTAGCAGAGGGCTGCTGGCTCAGCAGGGCCCCGCTGAGCTCACTGCAACTCTGCAGGGCCATCAGGTGAAGTTGCTGTCGTGACGGATGGCTAATTCTTTTCACTATTTTTAAAACAGGAGTATTGTGGTTTGGATTAGTTTCTACAGAAGCACATAGAGCCTCTTATCTGAAAGAGTGCATTCAGTCAAGTATTTTTGATAAGTTTCTGGTCTGCTGGATTTCCAAGGATGTTTGTGGGACTAAAACAGAGCTTGGATTAAAGCAGGCAGATCTACATGCCTTAGTTGTGTGGGGTTTTTTTTGTCTCCATTCAGATTATTACAATGATAGAGTCTTCAGCATGATGCTACAGAAAAGAATTAAAAAAGAGTGATATACTGAACCAAAAACATGAATCCAGTAAACTTAGTGGATGCAGAACTTTGCACTGATTATGTCCAAACAAATGGCAAGTCAGTATTTCAAATGACTTCCAGTTATGTAATGAGCCATCTAATCTTTCATAGATATTCTGTAGAAGGCAAATAGAAAAATTATTATATTTGAAATCTAGATGTGGAAAATGTCATTTTCATTTATTAGCTGTTCTTCTATCCATTCCAAAGGGCATTCAATTCCAAAGGGCTCTTTTAGAGCATGTGCAGTATAGAACTGCTCAGCCCACATGGTCCTTTGGTTAGGTTCCACTGAAATCAGTGGAGAGACATCAGTGATGAATCAAACCAGTCTCAGTCAGGCTGATTAACCTTCCTGCAGTAATTGCATTTTCTTGCAAAACACTGCTCTTAAAACAAACTGAACTGTCCTGAATGCACACAGACATCAAGGAAAAACTTTAAAAAATGCTACATTTCTATGCTAAAACTTCTGGGAACACCTCAATAGTAAAATGCAAAGAAACAAAAATGAGCAAGCGAGAAAAAACAAGAACCCCTTTGTCCTCCCAGGAGTATATTCTCCATCATTTCAGAATCTTGGCTTGCAGATAGCTTGGTTTTCCTCAAAGCCGTTTTAGTTTTCCTGCTGCTACATCCATCCATCCTAACCTAAATGCTGGTACTAGAAGCAATCACTCTTTCTGACAGTAATCTGAGGCCTCAGTCTCCCTATTCTACACTAAACCAGCCCCAGTGGAAACAAAATGAATGTGAACACATACCTGTCCCTCTTCTTTTTTATTATTACTCATACACAAAGCTACAATATCAGCATGACATCAGCAAGACTTGTAAGCTTAAAAGCCAGAAGTGGGAATCTCTTCCATTCTCTGTAGATATGAGTGATCAGCTACCTTTGATTGTATTTGTATATTTGTCTTTAAAGCAATCAGAATAGGTCCACAACAGAAGCTTTGAATATTGTTCTGAAATCGGGGAAGTATGTGGGTGAGAGTTCTTCTCCCTCCTGGGGATCATGACTCTCACTGTAACAAAGCTGTCAGGGGAGGTCAGGAGTCCAAAAGAAAAAGGCAGTAATTCATTTGACTTGGGGGAGGCTCAGAAAGCACTTTGGATGACAATGCAAACCTTAGATTTCACTCTGTGTTCAGCAGGAGATTAGTGCCTACAGTGGTTATATGTTGTTGCATTATAGAAGAAGAGACGATGGTCTCAGGGTGAGGTCCTAGGTGGAACCATAGGGTCGATTTCTATTCCATACACAGATTTTTTTTGCATGACTGTGGACATGCAGCAATTCCTCTGGCCCTCGGTTCCTCCTCTGTTGTTATTCCTACCTCACAGGGACATGAGAATTAAATACATTGTGATAGGGACACATGAGAGCTTATTTGGGCAGTGGGCAAGTTTCTCCACACTCGGATGGAAAGAAAAGGCATGCAGTTACCTGCCTGCAGTTAAAAAGAACATATCCCCTGTGACCAGTATTTTCAACAGAACATCATGGCTTATGACCTTAGCTCGTCTGTTCCTACATCTCTACAACAGTATTCCTGCAGCACTGACAGGAATTTATTTCTTACTTACCTAGTGAGAAATCCCAAGACATCACAAGATGTTGTATGGTAATTACATTTTACTCAGTGGGATTACTGAATGACATATTGTGATATATCAAGAGGCAACTGTGAATTTAACTTGAGTCAGCACAGTAGACTTTGCTCAGTACAGTATGCTTCCAGATGAGCACAGTGTAAATGTAAGGATAAAGAGAAGTTATTGAATACCTCAGAATATCATGCATCCTCTGTCAGCATTAACTTTCAAAACAGGCAAGTTCAGGGCTGGCTTCAGAATGTGTACTCATTATTTAGCTTCTATATTTACTTCAATATTTAAGAACATATTTGCAGAACAGATTCACAGGAGAAGGCAATAATGATACTCACTTGCAAGATACTCACTGTTTCTATTTATTCTTTGATGCCACTAAATGCCCATTTCTCATGAATAGAGAGGAGGTAAACAACATTGCTATTCTGTAAATACACTACTAAATTTCACTAAATTTCAGACAACATTTGCCCAGTTTTTGGAACATGACACTTAACAGCCACAGCAGAGGGCTCTACTAATCATTAAAGAGGTGGGCAAATATTCATGTGTATCCCTCCATGGACTGTCTTTTGCAAGAAGTTGGGTGGTATTTGGGGAGAAGGAAGCACCAGAGACTGACACAAATTCTGATTTTTGTCTCACACATTTATCAGGGCTATTAGTAGCATGGACAGAATTTCCCTTCTGTGGAAAGGATTTTTTCCTTAGGTATCTGTGGGGAGTTTTAGTACATACTAACAAACCATCTCCTTTGCTAATGCAAAATGTGTGACTACTGAGTGACTAGGTCTTCCCAGACATGCCATTCTTATTTTTACATGGCCACGTCTTTCACTGGGTTCTCTGTCAATTCCATGCCCAATGTACTCTTTAAAAAATGGTTATCCATAGCAACTCTGCCTTGCTGTTTCAGCAATGCTTCCCCTGGTCCTCTCAGGTAACTTATATCTTACTCTGGGAGCAATACTTTTAGGGGCAGGAGGAGGTGGATATTCAGCTTTAGTGGCTGGGTAGATGAGCAGGTCAAGTACTTCAGTCCCAAAAAGCTGATCACAGCAGTGCTAAATATCCTCAAATCCTGTCAGTCTAATCACAAGGGAGGTATGCAGGTTGCCTGAAGTGCCAAAGTTAGGAGGAAAGTTTCCCTCTCTACTTCTCTAAATCACTTTTGAAGGACCCTCTCACTCCATTAATGCTATATTATAGAGTCTATTGAGATATTTCTCCTAATGTAGGTTAGGCACTGTAAAGACCTAAACAAAGCTCTCTCCTTCTTGCTTTATAATGTGTTGCTCCTTAAATTCAAAACAAGGACCCCTTCTTCCCCCTCAGTATCTCAACAATTATGATATGTGGGCAACAATCCCTAAGACTCATGACTCAAGCATTACCAGACCAGTTGCACCACGTAATTTAGAGCCACATGAAAATTGTATGGGTCTTATATGTGATTTGGTAGATAAAAGAGCTCCTCAGAATATTTCTCTTGGCCATATCCCTACCATTAGATAACTGGGCAAGTTGGCTTTGTGGCTGCCTGAAGAGAGTGAACAAGTAACAAACCCTCAGCAAGGGCCATCTGTTTAGATCTATGACTTACCATATTTATAAAAAGAACTGTTGCATCCATTAAGAGGAAAGTCTAGAAATCAACCTGAAATGAGAGAAAAACTTGGCTTACTTAGTCCACTCATTAAGCGAGGAGAAGCCTGCCCTACATTCAGTATTTTCTGTGCCTACTCCAAGCTAGTCTGAAAGATTTCAGGAACTAGGATTGGATCATTACTGTGCAATCCTCCCATATCTCTGTTAGGAGGTACAACTTGTCTCCAGAACATTACTTCTCCTAAATACATTTGATGACTTTATATCACATTTCCCAGTACTTGCTCCCTTCAGATAAGGGTAAGTAATTTTTGTGTCTTTTGTTTTGCATCCCATAATCCTTTTAAAATAGGTCACTTCTCTCAAACTTTTCTCTTAAATGGTATCCTTAAACTCAATGGCCATTTTAGCTTTTTTCAAGTTAATGAAGCAGCATGTCACATGTCATTCCAGGTACCAACCTGCATAAGGGTCTGCCTCACGCATCTGACAATGCATGCTTTGTTTCTTTGCTGCTTCCTGGGTTTATTTTCACACAGGCCTCAGAGAAAGGTTAACAAAAGGTAAGTAATACCGTGGCTTCTCACATGAGCAATCCAATTTGGAGTCATACTCTTCATTACGCATTCATGTTGGATCAGAACCCTTTCTCACCGACACTAACATAAATTGGCAATAACTACGCTGAAATCAGTGAGTCAGATCCAGATAAAAGACAAGCATACATACTGTATTTTCAAAAGCCAACTTCTATATATATATAACTCCAGAATAAAGGTCTTTCACATGTTGTCTGGGAAAAGAATTTTGATTCAGATTATTATTGCAAAATCTCATTTCTCTGTGATTTTTGTTCCTACAGTACAGTCCAACTGTATTACTTATGCTACAAATTATCTTTTCTCAATTCTGTTATCTTGCCTGTCTTTACATCCAAGCAATCTTATCTACATCTAAACAGTCTTACATTTTGCATCCTCAAGTACCATCTTTATTTTAGTATGTTACTTTCTGCATTCACTCAAACTTCTGGTTGGTGTAATCCCACAGACTGGTTCATCTCAAATTAGCCTTCTCATGGAAGTCACCTGTGGAAATACTGATATATTCCATCAATGACTGAGCGTTGTGATCCCTCCAAGGATACTCAGCACCTTGCAAAATTGTGCCATAAATGGCAGTTGAACAACACTGATTTAAGGGCAGAATGCTAAGTGATTTATACTACCTTCCTCTATGAATAGAGCTAAGACCAAACAGGGTCAAGATGCTTCATCACACAAGATACTTTGCTGGCATTAATTATTCCTCAGCAAGTTTCCAGATACTCTGGCTGAGGCAAGATTTGAACCAATGTCTCCAAGAAAAGATTGGAGATAAATGCTTTGACCACTCAGCCTAGGCTTTGTTACAGACATGATAGAAACAAGTCCCTGGAGCAGCAGTATGTTTTCCAGGGCATAACTTCTGGTAGATAGCCACTTCTATACTGCTTTCTACATCAGTGGCACAAACAAATTTTCATGCAAGCCTGAGTGAAAAATACGGTAGGAGAAGATAAGTAATCTCACTTTTTCTTTTTTAGCAACTCAGTTCATTTTCCCAGAATTGGACTTTCCACTGTGTATGCAGAAGTAGGCAATCACCAAATGAAATTCTTTTTGGACCATTTCACCTATCATTCAGTATCTCTTCTTCTGACACATCTGATATGCATGATGAGGCAGTGGGCTGAGAGATGGAGGGCTCACCAGGTGTCAGATTCATTAGCGTGGAGGCGAGCACACCAAACATCTGCACAGCAGATGAGAAGGGAGACTTCTGGCAGACAGTAGGAAGACATCCAGCTGAATTTTAGTTAGGGGCTTGCTAAAGTTGGCCTGCACTCTGAGACACACTTTGGATGACATTCAATGTTTTTTATCTATCCCCATGAGAAAATTATGACATTTTAAAGTGGCAGTGGAAGCAGGGAAAGCAAATGGTGAATAAGCTTCTAGTCCAGACTGACAACAATGCTTCAAAATAAAAGCAATCTTCTCTCCAGCATGTCTCTGAGTTTTGTGAGGGTGGGAAGGATGCTGCTCTAAAGTGAATTATCAGCATCAAACAAGAATACATTTCTCACTTTAGCAAGGGGTGATCTAATACCTTGATAGCAGACATAGGCAATTTCTCAGTTTCTTTGTACTCTTGGTATACTTAGTCTTATTGACAGCTGCATTCACAGAGTCAAATGATTAAAGCACACGGGACAATCAGTGAAATGCAGTTCAGAAATAATCTGCAGAAAACATAGGTAAATAATAATATAATGATAATAGCATACCCAGAGCACTCCAGAATAGAGTACAAATACAAAACAGCATACTATATACAACCGATAGTACTACTATCAAATTTTAAAAAATGAACTGCATTTTCCATTAAAATGAAAGACAGTTTGTGAGAAGAAATCTCTCAGAAAACACAACATTAAAAACCAAGTTCAAAACAATTGCTTTTTCATCCATCTCTGCTAAAATATTAAATCTGTATTATCTGGATCTCTGTACACACAACATAATCTAAAGAGGAATACAAAATGTAAGATCATCTTCTGTTAAAAATAAGTTCTAAGTTCTTTTGCACACTTCAAATTGTTTTTACTTTATTAAATGTTTTTCTGTCCATGTTTAGCTGAATGGGAAGAGATGGCCAAGACGACCATCACTCTTTAATTGGCCAATGTTCCCATTCAAAAGAGAGCCCTCTCCCCTCTGCTGTCCCATGGCTCCCATCTCTCTCCCCCATCCCTTGCTGTATCAGCAAATAATAAGAAACCAGACCTGGTGTTTGAAAAACTAGTGCTGAGATGTTCAGCTCAGGTAGCTGCATAGCTAGGAGTTCAGGCAGGAGGATTTTCACAGAAGTATGATGGGGAAAACACTATCCTGAAAAATACATCACCAGTTCCTTTATTTATTTAGTGATTAGCGTTAACCTTAACATAACAAAAACAAAAGGCTTACATTATGCTAGGAACTTGGCGTTAGCAATGGAGAATGGAAGCATAACCTACCTGAAGCATCATTTTTCTCTCTATTACTAAATACATATGGCAAAAGAAAAATTCACAGAAATTTTCCCAAAGATGAAATTCAGCCTGTAATATGTTTTTGTTCCCAGTGGGGGGCAAGAGGGAACATTCAGTTCATCTAAGCTAGGCTCCTACTCTTGACTCATCTGCCCCAAACAGGTGGGAAGATTTACTTCACAGGGCTAATGTTAAGCCTTTGTGAATATAGCCTGGGATTTTGGGCACACATTGGGTATGAATGTGTCACTGGGCAACTACCAGGGGACAGCTTATAAATTACAGGTTCATTACCATGTAGCATGTACATATCTAAAGTTTTCTTTGTTCAAGCTCAGTTGCTTGATTTTGGACTTGAATAGGTGTTCATAATGTGGATATAAAACATACCTATACAGCAACATCTTAATCACCATCACTCTAACTTTCCACCACTTTCTTTGCCAGTTTTGCTCATGGTCACTCTTCTAAAATTTCAGATAATTAGTTTTTCCACAAGTCTCTCACATGACTACACACAAGGTCAGTACAAACTAGACTTCCAAATCTGGAGGCTATTTGAAAGTTGTTAGCAAACAGTACCTTTTCTGCAGACAATATTCCCACCAAAATGGACCCTTTACCTACTTATTAAAATATTCTGAAAAAATGTTTGGTGAAAAAATAATCCAAGCAACTACTTAAGTTTTAACAGACAGTATGAACCACTGAGTATTCTGAGTGCCAGCCCTATCATTATATAGCCACTTTTTCCAGCAGTGCCATTCCCTAAACAATTGAAACAATGGTTGCTACTAGAACATGTAATTTGCCAGCCATTTGTGCAGAAACCTACAGTGGCAAGTAGTTTGGTACAGCACATTACATCAGCTAGAATTTTATATTACCTCCTTACTTTTTCAAAGTATTACAGCTTCTTTTGGAGCCTATGCCAGGGCTCCACTGTTCTAGTCTTTAATAAAAAATGAGGATGATTTATATGAACAATGTGCAGAGGAAGAATTCAGGCTGACAGTGTGTTCACAAATACAAGCATCTGCTTCAACTGCAAAAGGCAATTCTTTCTTTGTTTATGGAAACATAAACATGAATGATTCTCAATACTTTATCTTTGAGATCACTCCTCCAGAAAGCTGGCTTTGAAGAAACATAACCATCAGCACAACACAAAAAAGGTATATAGTGGAATTGCAATTTCCATTCTGGAGGTCATTCTGAAATTTTTCTGTTACAACCTGGCATAGAAGTAATTTGTAAAGTTGTTTCTGTTGTTCAAAAAGTTGTTTTTGATTTGAGAATTTTCAAAACAATCTCTTCTCCAAATAATGAATATTTGTTGAACATTTTGATTTTTTCAGTGTTGTTAGAACAACATATTTTAATTGGCAAGCCTAGTCCTGGTTTACTTAAATGGTATTTTCTATCAGAAGTATTTTTCTTAGGAGGATTTTCAAACACCTCTGTTCATAACTTGCTTGGATTTACTGGCAAATGTGCCTTCTGCAGTTTCAAGCTTAAAGCCAGGGTACTTTTTAAGATGAAGTCTCAGAATACTCTTATCCTCTGCTTACATTTAACTTCATAACTTTATTCATTTCCGTAGGATTATTTCCAACTTACATACATAAGAGAATTACACTCAGCAGGTAATATAAAGAGCAATATGCAGACTTGTTGTAGGAAAAGAACACCAGATTAAGTTTTCTGTCCATTCAGTATTCAAAGCTATAGATATGAGTCCAGAGGATCATCATCCTACACTTCTGGAGATTATTCACATCTTTGCAAAGTGGACATAAAAGGTAGCTCATTCTGTTCATTTTTCATTGTAGTAACTAGCTACACCTTAACAAAACCTGTGCTGAAGTGGATCCACAGAAAAAAAACATGCAGGACCTAACTTCTCTCTGGTGTAATCCAGCTGATTCACAGACCAACGGAAATGCATTAAAAGTTATTAATAAAGTATCTTTCAGTGAATGCTTTTCCCATTCTCTCTGCCCAAAATTGCAGCTTTTGGATGTGCACACAGCTAAATTTTCATGTACAGTGTATCTACTGGTGGATACCCTGGACTTACTGTGCAGAGTATCTTGGCACTGCATGCTCAGTAACTGCCCTGCATTGGATAAACCACACATGCATGATTTCTCTCCCTTGCACTGTCCCATTATTTCAGCACTCAAATTTGGCAGTTTAGGAGCAAACATGGAACAGATAACAAAACTTACTCTATTCTGTTTACGGCAGGTTTATTTTATTTTAGTTTATACAGATGAGATATTTAAAGAAACAGTTTCTGAAAAATATTTATGTAAATAATTAGAAGCCAGATAAGTCCAGTCCAAAAGCTTTGACTTGGAAGCAGGTGGGACAGACTTAGAAGCTCTGTGCCTCCTGCAGGCTTTGGTTCCTCATTTCTCTCTTCCACAGTCCTCATTTTGGCTATAGATGGCAAAACAAGACCAATTGTGAAATAATGCTGCAAATAAATCAACTACAGCAGCACAAATGTTCCACCATGATCGTGAACAGTAAGAATTAGCTTTGGAGCTGAAACAAATTCACTACTCCCAAAACTTCTTGCTCAGAGAACTGTTACTTTTCTTCTCATTTTGAAAGCTAAACAGTGCCAACAACAGAGCAAGTTATTACAGAGAGTGGTATGGAATTTACTGCTTGCTTCACTAGGATTTCTACATAGGTATACAGGATTTAAAGAACTAAGATAGTGACTGTAATCAAAATTCTACAAGTCAGTTTCTGTCTCCCTTCACAGTGTTGCATGGTAAAACTGTGAATTAAATAGTAAATGAAAACATAATGCAATGCAAAAATTAAGTTTCATCCTGTAAGTTTTAAGAACCACTCTTTCTATGCCTGTGGCAACCACTGTTTCTTTAGCATGGCATCCAATGTTTTGGTCTGGGTGTTACTGATTCTCTTCTCATGAGCATCCCCTGGAACTTTATCCAGTTGGCATTTTCTGCTGACAAATTGTCAGCATATGAAAATCTGTTGCAGAGGATAGTCCTAAAACCATTAATCTATCCCTGCCCTCCCACAACAGCTATTTCCAACTGTAAGAGTAGAACAATTGATCAATAGCAGAAGAACTGTGACTATGTTGAACAGAGCTCCCCAAGCAACAGAATCGAGTCCTGGAAAAATCACTCCCCAAAAAGATAAGAATGGCCACAGTTATTTAAACATGTGGGAAGTGCTTAGACAATATGATGAGTTAGGCAGAGAAATAATATGTGAGAATAAGAAATGGCACAGGGCAATGATCAAGGACACCATATATAACTGGTTGCCGAGTTGCCAGGGATCATGCAACAGAAAGTAGTTCTTCTTTCCTGAACAGGATTAGAAAGGAAGGCTGCCTTTTGGCTACCATTCTATATAGCCCAATTCAATTCCTAAATCTGCTACAGAGTTGCAATTATTTCCCATTGCGGAAAATCTAATTTCTTTACCTGTGCTCCTGAAAGGTGAGATTTAGTAACACAAATGTTACCTAAGCTTTCCAACATTATCAGTTATAACAGCATCCAACAGATTTAGTACTAAAGTACCAGATTATAGCTTCACTATGTGATTATAAGGGTATCTCTGATTTCATTTTAAAAGCAGATTATCTAAATGAGCTAAATGAGTTAACTGAGTTATCTTCATGGCAGAAGAAGCAGTCACACAGAATGATTTATTGCTCTGTGCAATGTTTTTTCTGCCTCTGTGTGTTTTTGTATTTTGTTAGTTGAGTATGAGTTGCTTTCAACATTTTTCAGATCATGGGGGAGTTTCTTTTAATGCTCATAATTCAAGTTGCTAATCACTCAGAAATTCAGGTTTGCTCAAATGGTTGAGAAAAAAGAAATTAGCTAAGAGGATTATCTCAGGAAAGAAAATGACTACAAAGATGCATTTTTCCATACAAGTTTTCTTTTGTCCTCTTGATTAGAAGCTTAAGAGAATTAAATTAATATCTAGTGGACTTGTACACATTGTCAAATATATATATATAAAAATAAATAATACTTTTTTTTTTTTTTATGGGGCCTCCAAGTCTCTGCTGTGAGTTCCTCACAAGTGTCTGCTTCAGTTCCTCAGGGACATTCCTTTAGTGGTGGCCATCAAGATGAAGTATCCAACGGCTCAGAAATGAAAATGAAATCCAAAAAACAGCCTAAGGGATGCATGTTTTTCAACCATCCTGAGATATTTTACTTCACATAAAAAGGTCTGTTTTTCATCAGCCAATTGTCAGGTTCTCTACATGCAACATGGACTCAGGATGGTCCACCTACAACTAATGGTTTTCCTTTGCTGTGCAGAACTTCACCTGTCAGTAATCATTCCAAAGTGCAACCATCATGTTAAACATTTGCTTTGTGTTCAAATCAGAGGAAATTACCAGCTGTTCATAAACCTGCCACTGGAGAAAGTGCATGAAATATATTTCAATATCAATACAAATCTTCCCACAATCCACAGTCCCCATATAAATCAGTTCTTCTAGCAGCGACACATAGGTTCTATTCTACATTAGAGCCATCAGCATCTTTCAATACCTTTGATAACTAAAGATGTCATTATTATAATGTAGCAAAGATCCTCTTCAGCAATTAAACTCATTCATTAAAAGGTGGCAGAGAGTGTTTGCTCACTGTCATGCCAGCATCTTTTTAGAAGAAAGCAAGAGGAGCCTCTCTCTTCTCTATTTTCAGTGTGGCTATTTAATGATCATTTAAAATTTTAAAGACAAATAGCTAAAGAATAATTGCACAATCTGTTTTCTCAACCAGTTCACAGTCATAGGGATTTAGCTCTGCCACTTGCACAGTGTTTTCACTCTAGCCAGGACAGAGGGCAGGAACAGCAAAGACCAGTTCACATACAGAAGGAACCATAATCACCTTCCCATTCCAGTGGGAACAACTTCAACAGGACTTGATTCTTCCACAAAAATCAAAAATAACTCAACTTACACCAGCAGCAAGAGATATCAGTATCAGGCTCAGGAACTACAGTGACAAAATACTGACTTCTGCAGCAGTTGAGGGCTCAAGCTAATAACAAATACTGTGATGATACTTTTTTTTCCTGTGTTTTTTTTTTGTTTGTTTGTTTGTTTTTAAATCAATGCAGCTATTAAACCCCGGGAACACTGAATAAACTACATACATTGTAAACTGGGGACCCAGTTTTAATTTTATTGAAAATGCCTCTAAAGAATCTGGAAAACAGGACTGGTACTTTAATATTTATATCCCAGTTAAGCCAGCATGACCTTATGTATTTGGATAATGATAACTTATTATCTACTTGCCTAATAAAACATGTCATTTCAAGCAAATATCTTAAAGCTTGAAAATGTCTCCTGTTAAAAAAGGATTTTTAAAAACACATTAACCAATCAACTGCATTTTTGAAAGCCAATAACTTCAAAACAGAAATTTTACGGCTTTCTGACAAAAAAAACAAAACACACATTGTCATGAATAAAAAGAAAAAGCAAGTGATTACAGGCTGAGAATTCATATTCCAAGTTTTAGCTGGACAGTTGTATTGTGTATTGTAAACTCCTCAGATTCATTATATTCACATTGCCAAGAATTACTCTAATGTAGTGGATGAAAATTGCTCCAATCTATTACCACTGGCTGCCAACAGTAATTCTATTAATTCAAAGTGCTAATGGCATTTACTAGCACAGCCATGCTGTTTATTGCATCTTTGAAAACAGATGAGAATACTCAGCGGTGTGTCATCCTAAACAGACTAAATTTAGAGCTCCACTCTTTGCGCTCTGCTCAGTGAGAGTGAATCTGAATAGTAGTATTTTGTATCTAATTTGCAGTGGTGCAATTGAGTAGGTGAATAGAAAGCACAGTCCTGAATGAGGTGCTCTACACAATACATGCAAAATGAGAGGTGTCCAAGACCATGTCTCAGCCTGTGATGGAGTGTAAGCTAATCATCAAGCTAATACTCTTCCATGCTTGTATTTTTGTATCATGCAGGATAACACAAAGATATTAGTTTGTGTCTGATGAGTAGCCAGGGAGTGCAGCACTATGCCCCAAATAATAAGGCCATACTGTCAGCAGGGCCAGTTAACTCAGGCTTAGCATCCCAGAAATATAGCTGCACCATTTCTGAACCCAGAATAGACATAGCTCAGCAACAGATGAGGCTGTCTGTACCAAGACATGAAGCATATCACATGAACACCAAATGTGGAAAACATGCAGTCAGCTCACTGAGCAGAGATCAGCCTAACCTACACAGATGGAAGTCATCTTCATAACTGAATGCTCCAGAGTACAGGCATCCAAGCCAGRCACTTCTCACAGAAAAAGAAAATGCAATAGGGTTTCCCTTTCACTCAACTGTCTATAGGCTTGAGCAATCATGCAAAATGTAAGATGTATGTTCATTTCCCTGCCCTAGAGCAACTGTTCTCACACCTCCCTAAGGAATGCTCTAATCAAAATTATCCTGGTGCAGGGTGCTCTCAGTTGCTCCTGTAGAAGCTGTTGCATTTGTTCGGATTAAGAAAACATGACAGGAAAGATGCTTGAGATCCAGCCCTATGCCAGTGAATATCTGATGTATCTGATTACAGACTAATTTCAGACAGAAGTGTCTGTCCATGCAGCTCTAGTGGGAATTAATCTTTCCCCAGGGGTTTAGCAGAAACCCAAAGTTATGCTGTATGAGTATATGAAACCTCACAGTTAAGAAGTTCTTCCTTCCCCTCTGCACAAAGACTGGGCTGAGGCTTCTTCCCCCTCTGGAAATCTTTGTAATAGCAAGAAGCCGTATTATTAATTTTCAATACGCAGCATTTATATGGTCAGCAGAGATAAGAATAATCAAGAGGCTAAATACAAAGAAGATTTTTCTCCTTTTTTCTAAGAGAAATAAGAATGTTATGCCTAAAGAATCTCTAATATGACGGTGTTAAACTTCCCTAGAAAGGAAAAAGCCTGCTTAGAAGACTGTTTGGACAGCTGAAATACCACTATGCCAAATGTGCACAGACAGACTTTGGTTTTGACATGGTAAATTTCACAATATAAAGTCCCTTCCTCTCACAAACAAGAGTACTAAAATTGAATAATAATGCAGCAATAGCCACAAGGACTATAAACAGAAATGTTCCTGGCAATAACTGATTTGTTACCTTTCTCAGCCTTTCTCCTGTCTTGTAGCATACTCATCACTAAACACAGCATCAGTAAGGCTAACCCACATACAAACGCGGTGAACTCTGCATTACTTGGAACCACATCAGCAGGTTGTAATGGGAATTACAGGCCAGAGCACATGCAGCCTCCTGTTCTTTGGGGCAGTTTGCGATAGAGAAGAGCTAGAAAGCAGGTAGCTCTGACCAGGGCAAAGTTCCTTTGCAACAGCATCACCTAATGATTCCTAATTGCTGGTGTAACACATGAAAGTGTAACAGTTATCCCATGTTGGCTTACATTTCCCAGCCTTTTTTTGAAGGCTACAATTAATGATGGTGAAGCTCATTTTAGGCACAGGCAAAACAAGCAGTTACCTGCATTAAGAGAGTGCTAGATAAAGGAAACTCATAGGGGTAGGCATGAGACAGAAACCCTCTAGGTCTCCCAGCAGTGACCACAGCTCTGTGCTAGGTTGGGGCTGTCTCCAAAGAGCAGCTCGCTCAAGTACCCTCTCCCCACACATCTCTGAACACAAGGGCCCCTTGCAATGCACATATCTGCTCCCCTGCTTTACTTTTGCCAGCTCTGGTGCTGAAGGAAAAGGCCACGCAGGTGGCAGGTAACGCCAGCCTTGGTGAGCAGCACAGCAGGAGGGAGAGGCAGCTGGCTGTGTTTCTCCTCACCTTCCTCCAGCCAACAGCACCAAAGGCTGGGCACATGAGCGCAGTATCGGCAGGGTATAGATATAGATTTCCATTTTCCAAAAATAACATCTAATTACCGGGGTTCGGAGCTCATTCAGCCTCTGTTCCCAGCCCTGTCCCAGGTGGACAGTGCCTAACAGAGCTGCTCTTTTGGGGCTGTGAAACTGAATTTTGCTAAAATGAGCTAGTTGTTTTATCACCATCCTCAGGACAGTAATACTTCTGTTTGGACTCCTAAAAAACTCACAGCCCACTCTGTATGTGGGGGCAGACAGAGAATAGCACTTGATGCATCTTCCACACACTTTTCACTGGAGAAGGCTACAGGTCTTGACTCACCACACTGCCACAAGGAAAATCTGTTTGCTGTAGTTGATTGTGTCCTCCAGATTTAACAAGACATGCTTCAGTGCACTGAATCCATAAGCTCATTATCAAATATACATGTCTTCCTATGCTTAAATTCCCTCAAACTATCTTCTAACTTCAAAGCTCTTCTCGCTATTGTTTTTGGCTGGTGTAAAAATTAGCCCTGAAAGAATGAGGAGCCTGTAAAAAAATACTTTAAAAACCTTAGAAGAATCACTTCAGTCTCCCAAACACGAGACACTGCAAGAGGACCAAGAACTTCAAGTGATCCAACTGTCTGTGATCCCAGGAAAGCAGCATCTCCCTAGAGGGATAAGGTCAGTTTCAAAAAGCAAATTTGCTGCAGCTATTATCTTTTTAAAACTATAATTTTATTTTTTACGTGATGTTTTCATCATTTTCCTGCTGCCTGACAGACATCATGCTGCCATTTCAGACTTCAAGGTAAAATGATGAAGGCTCAAGATGTATAAACTAAACTGCACCACAAAGCGAGACACTGACACCGAGTTGTGCTGATGTTCTGCAAAGGTGGAAACTGTTGGGCCAAACTGTAGCCATCTAAGTGTTAAGAATATAGTCCAAATCACCCCCATTCTAAGATAGCTGTCAAAGAAAGATGTGATGAAAGGTACTTCTACTGTATGTGAACACATGAAATTACAGTTCAGATATCCAAATAAAATATAATTTAGAAAGGAGGGGCAAAAAGGAGGAGTTAAATGAGATAAAGTGAAAGAAAAAAAAAAAAAACAAGAATAAAATTTTAATGACCCAGGGCAACTGAATCAGCCTCAAGTGTTAAATGACATTTTTCCCCACTCCAATTTAAAGTATCTGAGTATCTGTAGCAAATGCTGCATTTGGAGACCCTCTCCAGTTCCATCTTTATCATCTGGAAACGGTCCGATAGAAACATACTGATGTGCATTTAAACACATACCCACACCAGAGTGGTCCCAGTTACATAAGGGACCAAAGCAATTAAGGCTATTTCTTCCCAAGAGGCTTTATCTGTCATAGCTAATTTCACACCTCCTTGTGCACATCAATAAAGTATCACAAAAATCCACCCTTCTTGTGGAGTTTAAAACATGTTCATCTGAATATAATTAAAATGGACAACGTGGGCTATATAAAGGTTACTATAACAACATGGGTGGTATAAAGAGGGAAATCTGTGAATGACCTTCATGGATTTTTCTCATCTGTGCTAAGGCTAACAATGTGAAGTGCTTGTGTCATCCACATAGAAGTCAGTGAAATAATTTTTATTAATGTTACTACAGTAAGCTCCAAAAGAATTATCTATTCCATCATTTTCAGTGGACATCAGCCATTAAGGCATCATGGGGCCTACTCTGGATTTCAGTGCACTGTTTTCTGAAAGGTACCTATAGGGAAAAATAGCAGGACGGAACAATTTGTAAAGACCCCGCACCCAAACACCCCATCCTTCACCCCACTTTAATTGCTGTCATTCATTATTAGCACCACTATTACCTGTGTCTCCTTTTTGCACCTATTGTCCTCCCCACCCACTGCTCCAATGCCAGCTTCACTGTGCACAGCCGATCCATCCCCATGGTGGGAGAGGAGTGTTTCATGTCATGGCCTCAGGTCCTAGTGCCCCGGTCACTACAGTCAGGGGATGAATTGGAGCACAGTGTGGCTCCTCCCCTGTCCCTGTACATGATTTCTCAGCAAGGAAATAGGGTCAAGGGGGGATAGAACAAATCCCAGTAACTTCTCATGAGGCCAAGGATGCCTGCAGGAACAGGTATTTGATTTAAAACATCATCTTTGTCAGAAGTAGCTCCAAGGAACTGGGGCACTGCACCAAACTGGTTTCTGAGGGTGTGATAGCGTAGTGACTTATACTGTTTACTGTCTCATTCCAATTCTGGAGGTAGATTTGTCATTTCTGTATGGCACCACATTTCACAGCATAGACATAACCTTCATCATTTAAAAGAGCAGTTAAAAATAAGCCCTTATCAAACATGTCTTTTAGTCAATAAGACCACTACCAATAACTACTCATGGAAACACAATGCTAGGTATGTTAAGGCATGACAGGCTCTCAGACACCACAGCAGGCACCTACTGCAGACTCTAAGCTACAAAAGAAATTCATATAAATTCATATCATATAGGATTCATATAAATGTCTAGGTAAGTACTGCCAGAGTTTAGAAGTGTCAGTGTGGTGCAGATACCTTATATCAATGCAGAAAAAGCCCTCAAAGCAAGATGAAGGAGAAAGAAGAATCCAAGCTAGTGAAACTAAATACAAGGACTGTATTGTCCATATCCTGGTGTAGAAGAGAGAGCGAGCAAAAATAACAGAGTTTCTAAGCTGCAAAAGTTCTAACAGCTGCAGTTACTCTGGCTTCACCCCTTGACTTGCAAGGGGAATTTATTTTGCACGAGCATCTTCCCTGAGCAAGTTGTTAGTCTCTAAAAGAGGACTGCAGTCAGCAAGCTCTCAGGCAGATATACGGAAACAGGACACATCAGAGGGGTTGAAGCCTCACAAATTAAAAACAAAAAAGCCACCCTACTGCCTCCAAAGGATTTCTTACTTGTGCAAAAAGATAAGCAAAGAATGATGGATTGAGATATCCCAGTTCCATCTCCAGGTGTCTTGGCAAGATGGTATCTTATTTGAGCCGAAACCAACCAAAGGTACCATCAGTTTTACAACAGAGACATCACTGTTCCCACCCTGGGCTGGATGTAATAAACCCTACTTAATTTGTTAGAAATCTACAGTTTCAGACCCCTCCTTCTGGAGGAGGACCTGAAATGCAAGAGAAGCAAATCTACTGATACTCCTTCATTGATTACAACTTACTCAGACCTTCATTCTCAAATACCTCATGGGTATGCATCACTGCAAAAAAACACCTAAGGGAAAAACTTCAGTGGAACAATTACTAAACTACATTAGCTGAGGATATATCTTCTGATTTGTACTTCTAAGACAGGACAGTGCTAATGTCAAGTTGCATCTTCCTAGCTATTTAAATGTAGCCCATTCAGGTGTCTATGAATGGACAATGTAACAGCAGGCCTATATCCCAAGTGAGTAGTTCAAAATGAAAAACTTGCAAAACATGCAAAAGCAGAAAATGTTCTCCTTTACTGCAAAATATGACCAAACTTTTTTTTGTATTGACATATTAGTGTTTAATTGAGAACATACTGTGTTGTTAGCCAGTATTTTGGCAAGATGCAAACATGCAAAGGGAAGATATTATCTAACATTTCTGGCTGCTGTGTCTGCAGAATGCACACCATTTTATATTTGCATTCAGTCTCTGTAAGCTGTCAGAGGTGGTGTTGTATTTATACATCATTATACATTGTTATGCTTAATTTGTATACTTTATTTGTGTAATCAAATCATATAAGTGCTCAATCTTAGGAGTATACGATGATGTCAGATTTGCACTGCTGAGTTAAAAGAATTTATACTGTTTTCTGTGTGGATTTAGAATTAAAATTCTGTTCAGCTGAAGGAGGCATCAGTCAGGGCTTATGGGGCTGAAATTTGAAGGAATGGTGCAGTTAAGAGACCCATCACAACATACCAATTATAAAGGTAGAAACTATACAACTTTCTATCAGAAAAAGATGTGCTTCTTCCAAGCAAGCATAAAAATATAAAGAGCACTACATTAATGAAGCTAGATTTGACAGCAAAAACACCTTATCTGCTCTCTATACTTAAGCAAGTGTTAAAGGTCCAAGTGGCAGCACTGTATTTTTGTCAATAAAGCTTCAAAATGGACAGGTTTGGATTGTGACTGAAAAATCCAAACTCAGAGTTCAATTGTTACATGGACCAAGTGGACTATGTGTGTATGTGTTTTTACACAAGGTTTCTTTAAAACTGTTGGACCAATCAATAAAGCAGCTGCTAGAGATAAGAACAATGATAAAAGTTCCATATAAGAAACATGCCATTTGCTCCAAGCATATTTTCCTTGAAGTTACTGAGTACTTTGCCATAGATTTTGCTTCGACCAATATTATGCCAAGAATCTTCTTTAGGTCTGTACTGTACCTCTGGTAGGTCTCAACCCTTTTCCTGCCAAGATCCTCTGGCTGCCCAACAAAACAGTGTGCCTGAATCACTTTTACATCCTTTTAACCTCTTCCAGTATAGTTCACTGGGTCAAAAGGTGCATTTCTAATTAATTAATCCTCCACTCCGAATGAGATTAGTTTCCCTCAGATGATCATATACTGTGATCCAACAACTAGTTATTTCTCAGTTCACTTTGCCCAGCAAAAACTGGCAAGTGCAATTGTTTTATCTTGGCTTCAGCCTCTGTCTTCACATGGAGCAGCAACAGCTGATATGATACATTAAACAAAATCAGATGACAAACCAGGAGTAACCAACTCAAATAAGTGGGTTGAATATTTAAAGACATCCCTTTGCAAACACTGGGCTGCAGCTGCCCCTAGCCCCTACAGATGCTCCTTTCTCTTCCACCATTACTACTATCCCCTCTACCTTCTTTTTCTACAATGTCCCTTTCCTTATTTCCATGATGTACCACCCTCACAAATCTTTTGGCAGCTTGCTTCTGGGTCATCTGCACACGCACTGGCTGCCCAATGTGCTGAACAGCACAATGTGCATCCTAACCAGCTGGCCTCTTTTATAGTCCATATATTGTGCACAAGATAACAAAATATAAATGTTTAATTGAAATTCAGATATTAATCAACTAATCAAGCTCTGCTGTTTTGAGCAGGCTCCAGAAAGAGTGCTCTGCTCACATATCTTGCCAAGTCCTTGACCTGAAATCATTCTCACAAATACGTTAAGCTCATCTACTGTCTCAGGCACTCCAAACAAGTAAAGGGCAGGAGAGAAAATACCTACAACAGATTGCAGTCATCTTTACACAGAGCAAACCCCCGATTGCTGGACATTATCCAAACACATAGTAGATGTCAGTTCTGACTCAAAGACTTTACAATCTAAACCACAAGATTTAACATTTGGATAAAGCAAACATTAGCCAAAATCAAACTGTTTAGAAATCTGGCTTTTATCAGACAGCAAATTTTGTTCTGTCCAGTCACAGACATCCTGGCTACACAATTTATAATGAGTCTGCCACGGTTAGATGCAAGCATTAACTGTGTGTCATGGCAAAGGGGACTGTG
>NW_020450803.1:273754-280634 GCF_003343035.1 Apteryx rowi | reverse complement strand
GGGGGGAAGGTACATTTTAATACTGAGCCGGAAGTGTTATTCCTCTCAAGGAGACAAAATTATAAAACTCATAATCACCTCCTGTAACAAAAGATGGCAAACAACT
Source organism: Apteryx rowi (assembly GCF_003343035.1). Classification (NCBI taxonomy): domain Eukaryota; kingdom Metazoa; phylum Chordata; class Aves; order Apterygiformes; family Apterygidae; genus Apteryx; species Apteryx rowi. Next base: position 280,528 of record NW_020450803.1, on the reverse strand, counting down.
TATAGGCACTGGCATCAACACTGCTCACTGTCCATTCTTTCTCAACCACCCTGTACAAGAACGAAGGGGGAAAGATGCATAACAACTCCCCCAGAATCTGCTCAGGCTCTGTATCCAAGCAGGTTGGTAACTTGTGCAAAGAACCAACGCACAGCCCTTGCCTTGCTCTGCAGGCACATAGGGAAAGAACAACCCGGGCTGTCATGATTTGATACATGTCAAGGATACGATTGCTTGGGAGATATATTTTGCAGTACTAGCTGAGAAAGATTGGTAAAGACGACCAACTGTGGTGTACATGTGACACCCATGACAGGATAAATTTATAAAAGACAGCTGTGAGAAGCTGCCAGGTAACCGTGTCCTGTCCTCACATCACTGATCAGTCAGTGACAATTTGTTCTCATGACACAATGCTGCAGCTTAATATCCTTGCTCAAAATTTCTGTGTGTACAGATTTTAAAATAAAAACAGATCTGAACTGGTCTTGCTGACTCCAAAAATGCTCCCTTTGCCAAATTTGTCCACCTAATCCTCAAGTTTTAACCAAAAAGCTCCTTGCACCACTGGGAAATAATAGCCTCTTTCTGAATCCCCACTCTTTCTAGAAGATCAGTACGGAAGCTTTACAGCAGAAGGCTCACACACACACCCTCCCTGCCAAACTCCATTAAGAGAAGGCACGACATACGGTATTGTATTCAGCGTATACGTTCACTCTGGTGTCAGCTCCTGATCAAAATAAGCATTAAGGCAGCAGATAGAGGAGAGTGAATATGGAAGTTTATGGACCATCAGAGGAGAAAAGTCTCACTCTGCAGCAGGGTTGTCAGAAAACCTGAAACGGCCTACGGGAAAGAGATGCTAGCACCAAAAGAAATCCAGCTAGAAGGCAAATTCCCCATAGTCCATAATAAATAATAAAAAATCTGCAGCAGACATAACGTCACTGGGGTTTGCATGACTGACTTTGATAGTGCATGAGCTATGACACTGATAATGGCTTTTCTTGGACTTTATTTTTTTCAAACATGTTATCATTCCCTTGCTTTGTTTCATTGCGGCATTTTGTCCTTGCTGTTGTTTTTAGAGTGGAGTAAGCCATACGTCATAGATTGTTGTCTTACTGGGTTAGAAATTCAAGGCTAAAAAGTCACCCTCTGAGGAGGGTGCTGGTACATCAGCAGCAGCTCCTGAGGTCCTCATGTTTGAGGTGGACACAAGGTCCCTAAAGGAAAAAAAGCTCAGCTGCTCCGTCTGTTCACAGTGATGCTTTATCCTCCAGCAGGGCAGGCAAAAGCACAGCAATGTGGCTGTAAGAGCTAGAGGAAAAGAAATAGCCCCAGCTGATTACGCAGGGGCAATGATGCAGAGAGTTGTTACAGGCTACATATCTTAGATCAGACCCATCATAAAAGGAAACAAAACTGTAACTCAGGGAGTTACTTAGAGTGATCCCAGACTGCTCAACACTCATGTCAGCACCCTGCTTGCTGCAGTTTCCATTAGTTCCAGCCAGGACAACAGTTACTAACTTAAATTCTGTTCAGCCAGGAGCCAAATATTCTTGAAAATATGGCTTTCTGTAAGTAATTACCATAATTATCTGCTGTTTTTTCCTATTTTTCAGTGTATTGCCTTAAGCATTCTTTATACTATCTAGAAGTAATGGCTCCACAATCAGGACTCAATAAAGGTGAACAAGGGTTGACAAGGTCACCTTATACCCTTGCAACAAGCGTCACAATCCAAGTGCATCTAAAACCTCCCTAAGTCGTTATAGACATGCTTTCAAAGTGAGACAGAGACTTACTTTTCACCAAGATAAAATGCTCCACAGTCATTAGCTGCCATGATTTCAAGCCAGGTCGTACAATAAGCCCTTCACAGAAGCGCTCCTCTGCACGTGACACTGCCGCCTGCATTTCTTTGAGGTAGCACCTCATAGCTCTGCCAGGACCCCAGGCCATTTCATGCTCTGGTTACTTCTCATGTCTACCGCAGCGATGCTTCCTTTTTGGGAAACTGGGTGATCAAAGTTTCTTCATAACAGAGGTACATAACAAGTGAAGTAAAAGGCTATGGTACATCTGATCACAGCTAAACCACAATATTTCCTTGAAAGTGTTAGCAAATTCAGCTTACTTCAGGCAGCCCTGGCTCTGGATTTGGGGATTGACTTCCCCCACCCCCCAATTCCCTTTTCAGTGCAGTTTCTATCAGTGTTTTTCCCAACACACACAGAGCTTATGAAACACCCTCCCCTTTCCGCTAGATCCTTCCAGTTGTTCAGAGTACACCTGAGCTGTCGTCTTACCACTGGCAAATGTAGCTTTCTCAGACGTCATGTCTTTATAACCAGTAGTACCCAGTCATGGTCTTTCAGGACTTACTGGGCTTTTCCTTCACTGCATCACTGTGTATCTATTTAGCAGCCACCATGATCCTGCATAGGCACATTCCCTCATTCCAGCACCTAATGCCCTGAGTATCGAATAACTAAGTCAGCTATTCACCAAACATTTGCACACCAACCCCATCTTTTCCTCTTAGAACTAATTCAGTATTGTTTTTAAAAGCTGCTGGTATATGGCTTAGAAACCTACTGTCCTCTGGGGGTGTGCAAATCTGTTCCTTCTAAACTACATGCACTGCTACTGTACCTGAAAAACATTCTTCACAAATTTTTACCTGAAGCTTTCTTCAGGGGTAATATTAGAGACAAAAGAAATAGTTCAAAGAAAACAGTTGTCAAATATTTCTAGAGTTAYGAATTATTTTTCTACTTACCTTTTTCTTATTATTCATATGTAAAGACTTATCTATTATTCATATCCTATCATCCATCACAGTTGTAGATTTACTCTGATTCCCACTGCTGACAGTGTTCTTTTTTCATTATTGTACTACAGTCTCTTTCATCAGCTGCCTCTGCCGGGTTATGCTCAGTTGTGAGCTGATATACTGGCCTTGAAATAATCTGCGAGTAAGCAGAGATTTCACTTAACACAACTGCACATCTTATTATACAACTTCCCATTTCTGTTTTGAAAAGAATTCTGCAGAAATTTCAAATCCCAAAACAAAATTCCCAAATTTTCTACTATTGTTGGCTAAATGCTGCATATTTAGTCCTCCTCAGTTACCACTGCAGGTTTCTCCAGACTTTCCCCATAACAACATCCTGAATAATCCCCATCCTATGTCCTGAATCACAATGGGTGATTCAGTAATATCATTTTGATACTACTTACCTGATTCAGTATTAAGAGTTATTCTTCCTTGTGCTCATTTCAGTGTCATTTTAATGCAGACTATTCAGTACTTTGCTTCATTGCCACAGATCTTAACCCAATAACCTTGCTAGAAAGCCCTACAAAACCAACACTTTGAAAAATAAATCTTCTGCCTTTGTATTACCATATTCCACAAGATTCAACATATACTAAAAAAAAAAAAAAGCTACTAATCCAATTAATTTTAAACTGGTTCTAAATAAATGTAATGTCTACAAGCTCAAAAGTAAAGAGAAACTCTAATTCAGTTCCCTTTCTGCATGAGGGCTGAGTTTGATTCATTTCCTATAGGGTGCTTGGAGCTGTGTGTCTCTACATCAAATCCACTTCAGAATGGATCATCTAAAGGCTTCCCGGACATGTGCATAGCTGCTCAGATTTAACAGTCCATATCATAAGGCACAGCAACACAGCTAGCAACACTGCTAGCATTTTCAGCAGACTTCAGTGCCAGAAACAAAATGACTATGTAGAATGCCAGCCCTGTACCTGAAACACAGAAATGGTATATGCAGGTCAAAGCAAACAGAGTTTGGATCAGAGCATTTGCTCTGCTGCTGCCAATAGACTTCAGTAGATTAAAGGAATCCTTTAACAGAACTACTAAAGGAAATCTAATGAAAATACTGCCTATTGACCTTCTTCAGTTTTATGCATTTTTCCTGGTCACTGTTGATTTCTGAGCAAGACAGGTGCAAAACTGACAAAAATCTGTATTTCTGCTAGGCAAATGTTCAGCATACAGAACTGAATAGGTTATCACTGAGAATTCACTGCTTAATTTTTTGTTTGCCACCTATCTGTGGTTAGATCACAAATTCCACTGAAATGCTGAGTGAATACTTATGCAACCAGATTTTAGGCCACAGATTATTTTCAAATTGTTTGCTGCAGGTACTTTAGCTCTGTTTCTCTTCAGCTGGAACACTTTGGGCTAGTTAAGCTCATCACATTATGTGTATACCCCTCCAGTGAATGCTTCTGTCATTAAACTTTCATGCTAGCGTCTTCACAAAGTGCAAAAGGAAAAAAAAGTCATACACCAAGAAATTTCACTGGGACATAAAAAAACAAAAAAACACTTATAAATAAGGTTTCAAGATTTTCCAGTTCTTTCCAGAGAATACATGTCTGAAAATTTCCTCAGCTTGTAACGGACACCCTCAGTTCTCTACGGTATATTCTCTTAATGCCACATACCAGCTCCAAGTCCCCAGAGCAGGTCATGTTCTTGTCACTTGCCTGCATTTCTCATTTCACAGCTTGGTATGATATGAAGGAAAGAAGGTATTATATGGATTGCTACTGTTCTTGAGATGTTTCTACTTTATCCTCTCTCTTTTTTTAAACTGGTTGTTAGTTCAGACATTAACACTAATCGCAGCAGTAGAGGTATCAGATGTAGAAAGCCAATTCTCTACAATAACTAAGTCCCAAAACATTTAGAGCTTTATAAGGTAATAAGGCAGAAAGCAGCTAATGCAGCATGCAGTGTGCTAGCAGACTGCGTGAAGTGTTACAGTTTAGATAGAGAAACCAATTCAAATCTAATTCACCTTTTAGGTGATCTCAATATATAGTTCCATCTATTGCATAAACACATATTGATAAAGGCTGATTATGTAAATCAGAAAGGCCAAATTCTCCTCCACAGACATCATAGCTACATGTGCATTCAGAAATTAACACACTTAAGAATTACAAACTTTGAACAGATGATGCATTCATAAAATGATTCCTCCTATGCCAATCTGAGGGCAAAGCACAGAGTATCCTCCTCAGCTACTGCGTAGCTGCAACAGAGCCCACGTAAATAATGTCAAAGTTGTCGCATGGAGGGCCTACCTGGCCACAGGCTTCCAACTTCCTTGGCAAGACTCTCCTTTTGTTATAGCCCAATATGATACCTGCACATTTCCAGGATCCCCTGCGCCTCACTGGTCCCATGGAACCATGTGCACCCTGGCTTGTTCAGACCTCTTCCACTACCTCTTAGTTCTACCAGAAAACTCATCATTTTAAAAAGGGTGTCACTGCGAGGTATGAAAACCATCTTATAAATATAGATAATAAAAAAAGATTCCCTTTATGACTTGTATCAAGGAGTTGCAAATATCTTAACCAAATACTAATTCTCTACTGTAGGGTAGCTGCAGGAAGGGTTTTAAGTAATAGATGATAATTGATTCGAGAGTAGTTGCTCTATCTTAACTACTTTAAGGGAAGAAAAGGCAGTTTCCTCTCTAAGTAATCTAGAAATCGCTTGGGGCTGCAAGTCTACCAAAAATCCAAACAAATGTACCAAAACCCTGTGGACCTCAGAGAAGCCGCATGCTTTTAATTCCCCAGGCAATGTCAAATAGACTTTACTTTGCTTCTGAAGCAAAAAGTTTTTTCTGAAAAGATACTTACTACAAATAGTGTTTCTCGTGCCAAAAGCTATAACTTTCTACAGGATTCAGGTGGTTGATCTTAGTAGATGGTAGCTTAAGCAGGATGCCTTCAGTAGTGGCTTCCAGTGCCTCATTTCTAGGCTGAGAACACTGGGCTGTTTGGAGCCTTTCACCTTATCGCTCCCTTTTAGGAATCTACACATGCTCACTTTACACAGTTCTTGCAAAATTATCAGCAAAAGAAACACTACTGATTTTTTTTCATTTCCATTCCTTTCTGCTTCTCAAATTACTGCTACAAAGAAAGCTAAAAATCTTCAGGAAACATATCCTTTCTCCTCACATACAGCTATTTGGACATTTAATTTCTTTCACTAATTACTGTGTGATGCTTTATATATCACAGTATAATAACTATACTTCTTTAAAGAGCACAATTAATTAAGCATCAGAACAGCCCTGTGAAATAGGTAAGATTTACTACTCTACAGGTGAGTGAACTGACGCATAGAAAAATTCAGACCTGGAAGAAACATGATAAGTACTTAATATGAGTCCACCACAACCATTCTTGTACAGATACTGTAAATTTCCACTACATACTTCTAATAGACTATTCATTTGCCAGAAGACATTCAAAATTATTTCTTAATTTTGTAATGAGACTAGTTGCGAGTAGTTAGTCAAAAATCCATTTTTTTTCTCCTCCAGTGTTTTGGATATAGCTTGAAGGTCTGGATCTTCAGTATCTCAAAGTATTGGGCACTGATGGATTCTGAAAGTCATTCAGAAAACAAAAATAATGAATTTCTGAAACTGCTCATGACAGAGGATGATAGGTTACAGAATCACAGAATCACAGAATCRCTGAGGTTGGAAGGGACCTCTGGAGATCATCTAGTCCAACCCCCCTGCTCAAGCAGGGTCACCTAGAGCACATTGCACAGGATCGCATCCAGGCGCGTTTTGAATATCTCCAGAGAAGGAGACTCCACCACCTCTCTGGRCAACCTGTTCCAGTGCTCTGTCACCCTCACAGTGAAGAAGTTTCTCCTCATGTTCAGATGGAATTGTCTGTGTTTCA
>NW_020450803.1:252389-271915 GCF_003343035.1 Apteryx rowi | reverse complement strand
CTTTGTTTGTTAGTACGAGGTCCAGCAGCACACCTCTCCTTGTTGGCTCCTCCACCACCTGTGTTAAGAAGTTGTCACCAATGCTCTKCAGGAACCTCCAGGACTGTTTGTGCCTAGCTGTGTTGTCTTTCCAGCAGATATCGGGGTGGTTGAAGTCCCCCATGAGAACCAGGGCCTGGGATCGTGAGGCTACTTACCTTACCCAATCACCTGTACAGTTAGTCCAATTATTCTCATGGCATATTTTAGCAGCAGTAAATCTATACCAAGTCTAGCCAGATTATGTCCTGCAGAACAAGCCACTGAAAGCAAGAAAGAAATCATTATGTTATAAATAATTTAAAAACAAACAAACAAAAAAACCCACACCACACTACTATGGTATGGCTAAACAGCACATGGCTAAATAGCACATAAAAACTAGAACAGTAAAGCAGGGCGTATGCAGCTGCCAAAATAATGTATTTTTTTTTAATTCTGACAGCATTTTACAATCCTTTTCATTTCACAAGGAAAAGAAATTCTAAATATCACTTGACAATAGTATGATGGAGGGAAACATGAAAACAAAGGTGAATTTTAATGGGAGTGGTGACCACAGATCCCACTTGTTTTCCACAACCTCTAATTTCATCTCAAGAGTCCAGGATCACTCTCCATATCAAAGTTCACCACTGTGAGCAGCCCTCACATGTCAAATTTCATATTTACCACATGGTGTTGCTCTGGTGTGCACTGTCACTGCATGTCACACTCTCTCCAGATGAACCTTTTGACAGCTCATTTTATGAGACTTAAAGTTCACTGAATTTTTCAAGAGGCAGCACATATAGTTTGGAAATAATTATCCACTTGTGCCAGTGCCTCCACTCTGTCTTAGCCAGTGAATTCAGTCAAAGAATGAGAAAGCTTCAGTAACAGGAAAATATCAAACAGCTTTAGAGAGAAAGAACAGCTCACCATTTTGTACAAAAATAAATGAACTGACCAATAAAGGAAGAGGTCAAAAAGCACTGTTAAGAATTAAATCACTCACTCAAAAACAAGGAATAAATGTTTTCAACATGTCACATTGCCAGTAAGTACCAGAGATTACTGTCAGAGAAATGACTTGTTCCTGGAGAGCAGCATAAGAAAACACCGGTCACCTATTTCAACCTCTCTCTGAAATAATCTTCTCGGATGTAATACTTCAGTGTATTCTATCTCAATCCGATAGAAAGACTCAGAATATAGTAATTTCCTAAAAATAAGAGGAAGCACTGAAGACTTTCATAATATTGTGGGATCAAAGTAAAGACATCCAACTACAGCCAGACAAAATATTTTTGAGAAATAATAAATTACCAAAACAATGGTGTTTCAGAGAAATTTAGCCAGTAGCCATTGAAAATGGAACTTGAATAGAATTTAGGTGTCTGCCTTCAGCTGAGTAATCCAAGAAATCCCCTTTAACTGCTTAGATGATCAAGAGGCAATAGGTACCATGTTTTCATCACCAAAATTCTGCTACTGAGCAAGCGCCGTCATTAGTCCATCAACTGTCTCATCAGTTGCCTCATGCCTGTGGCCCCTTAGAGGTCTCACACAGTCTCTTCCATCATTTGGAAAGTTCAGGTTGCATTTGCCACACTGAACCTCTCTGACAGCTTGAAACCAGAAAAGTGAATCATGCCTTTGATATATGAAATGACTGTCAAGGCAGCCAGCTGCCATATCCAAAGAGGACCAAGGTATATCATCCTCAACAGATGCATACGCCCGATGAAGCATGGTGCAAACCTCAAAAGTAGCAAACAGGTTGCTCTAGAAACAGGCCCTAAGGGCCAGCTAAAAGGTGAGGTGGGATGAGCAGGCAGTTTGGCTTCAAGGCCCCCTCAGTACAGCAGCTGAGAGGCAGCTACTGGATCCACAGCTCCTGATCCAGAGGCATCCGTCATCACTCCCACTGACCTCACAGGACTTGACAGTTGAGAAGGTACAGCAGGACTGTCCATGGGCTCTCCATAAATTTATTAAATCCTCTCTTCTAGTTCTCCATTGCACACACTCTTCAGTCTTAACGGAGCTCTCAACCTCTATGCAAGAGGTTTATGATGCTAAGTTTATGCAAACCACAGTGCCCAGGCAGCAGAGTGTCACCTGAAGAGACTGCTTGGAAAGTTTCATCTTCCTGGATAAGTCCTGCAACCCATTCTGATCCAAGCAGCCCTGACACCATCGACTGCCCTCAGCACACCTAGCTTAATCCCTTTGACTAAGTCATGCTTTTTGACCACAATTTCCAAATTAAATGGCATGCAGTAATAATTTAAAATAAAACAAAAGGGTTTAAACAGGAACTTACTTATTACATTACTAAATTTCAGAAGAGTTTTAAAATCATAGCAAAACAATTTTAGATTCTTTCCATGTTCTTTCACTATCAGGTCCACACGGCAGCCAATGTTCCCAGAGGAACTTCCCCACCACAGTGAGTGCTGCAAGGATAAACCTAGAGCTAGTATCTGTGAGGGACTCATTCTGAAAACAAATAATGTGAAAATCACTTTGAATGATATTTCATAATACTGAGGTAGCTCTGAGAGCCCTCAGTCAAGTACTGTGCAAACACATCAAAACATGCCCATCTAGCATCAGCAACACAAGGTACACAACATATCTTCAAATACAGACAAGATTGTATTCTGGTTTAAAAGAGGCCTCAAATGTCACAACTCTAATTTCCAGTCCAGGATAATACAAGCAATACCATTAGACTAGTACTACCCTCAATCTTAATCTGTTTCTTCCAAAGAGATTACCTGTAATATGTATGGTTCCTACATCATATTACCTTGCTACTTTTCTTACCCCTTTTGTTTTGTCCTTCCTGGTTATTAAGTGAAACAGATTCATGGTAAAAATGCTTGTCTCATTTGCAGACCACTGTGTACCATGGTGCCACCTGGCCCTGGTAGCATTTCTTCTCTCTTCCTTTCAACCACTATTCATCTATCAGTAGTTTCATGCATCTCTTCTAATAATCTCTCTGAGCACAAATCAAGAAACTATTCTTCTGCCAGCTGACTTTTTGCCTTTTCTAATTATTTTTAAGTTTAATTAGAAAGTCAACCAAGATTATGTTGCACTTTCTTTCTTGTCTCTCTTATTAAATTCTTCAGGATAAGATAGCATTGATCCTTGCAGTAGCACAGTGTGTCAGGATCTTCCAGGAGACCTTGCATGAACACAGAAATATGCGCTAGCTGGTTCTCAAATAAGACCATTATAATTATTACACTGTTTCCTTAATACTCTAGCACCCTAGTCATGCATAAGGAACCAGTTTATAAAACACACGACATACAAACAATGAAATTTAGTTCTATTATGTCATCTCTAGACACACGTACACAAAAGTTTTTAAGAGTGCAAATTAAATTTAAAAGTTAAAGTTTGAATTTAATAAGAACTATCCACCACCTCCTTTTAAATAAATTACACACTTTATGCAGTCTCCCCAATCTAGACATTGACATCTGTGCCCCTGTTCCTCTCATCTTTTGTTCCTGTCCAGTTAAATCTCCCATTTAATTCATCTTCAGGCTAAGTGAGATAAGAGATCAGCCCTTCTCTTCCTGATTTACTGAAGTTCAACCAGAGGGTTTTTCCTCTTTTGACTGTAATAGCTCTAATTCACCCGCAGAACATGGCTCCAGGGAGAAATGTATCTACCCCTACAGTTAACATCACAAGTAGATGGACTCTACCACCAGTAGCTTGACCCAAGTGGCATTTGGTACCAGTCCCTGTTGTGTGTGTACAGCTGCCTACATCTCACACTAGCCCCTGCACAAGTATGTTTGGGACAGGCAGCTTGACTACAGGTGAACACTTCCAAGAAATGTGAATCAACAGAAAACTGCAGAAATAAAAAGGTTTCTCCCCCTCCACCTTGCCCCACAGAGTCTCTCCCCTTTTATCCTCCCAAATTTTTTTTTTTAGTTAAGTCTTTTAAATAAGTGGCCTGATTTTTAAAGTGCTTGAACCCACAGATGTTTGCTTGGGATTGTTTCAGCACCTGGTGTATATCCAAGTTCTGTGTCCGAATCTTGAAGTCCTGTGTGTAATTGTAGAATACATGTTAATGGTCAGGTGAGTTAAGGCAAACTAGTTGACTAAGCTGGTAAAAGTCTACATGATGCTCCACAGCAAGCCAAAGAAAAGAGACTTAAAGAGAATAAATCTCTATCAGGTCATTTTTCAGGGATTATTTTTTCTGTTTTCCCTTTCCAAACCACAGAAGCCTAAGAGAGTTTATCCCAGAACAGACTGTATCATATCAGATTCCTGATTGCCCACAGAGCATTGTTTAGAAAACTATACTTTGGAGAAAGAAATAATAGTATAACTGGGCTGACAATTTAAACTAAAAATGCCTCACTCATATACTATCAATATATATTAATTGTATATTGTACAATCATATATATCAAAGGATTAGCAACATCATATTCTGCAATATAGCCAAATTAATAGAATGTTCATTGATTTGTGTGCCAATTTAATTTTTATACATCTTTTTAATTTCCTTTTTTTTGTAAATTATTTTCCTGTTTGTTTGGTAAAATGTTTATGGACCCATTCCAATGATGTTTATCACAGTGATTTCACTCAAGTCTCTGTAGACAGATTTTAGCACAGAGCAGAGTTCAGTTATAAAACAGTTGTTTTAACATCTGCCAGCACTCAGCATGGCAGATGAGCTATTTACATAATGCTTTTGTAATTGTCTGACAGTGTCATGTAGTCCTTTAGCATTTGTCATCTAGTTCTATAGATGGTCTTTTCCAAATTCCTGCTTTTTTGTTTGTTTGTTCTGCTAAGGGTCAAAGTTCAATCTTTCATGGAAGCTAATGGGAGTTTTGCCAGCACAGGAAGCACAGATCCACACCTTTACTTAGTGAAGGGAAACTTCCACCAAGTCCGTTAACACTCACTGGAACTTCACTAGTAAAGTACACAGCAAGTCTAGTTTTCCTTCTCGTAAACATATGTTATTAAAGAATAATTTACTTTTAGATGAAGCGCCACTGTACTAACACAAGCACCTGACAGACTTTCCTTCTCACCAAGGACCAGATTGTGCCTGTCACTGCTACAGGCGTGGGGGAATGGCAGAAGGCACAAAATGTCTTTCCAATTCTCCTGCATGTCTGGGGAAAGGACCAACTGCAGATATTGCAGTCATTCCTCCCAATTCTCCCAGAGCTGTAAAGAACCCCAGAGAGATAATAAGCTTCTTTCTCCTTCCATACTGGTCTTTGGACCAGAGCAAAGACGTAGGGCTGATTTGCCGAATCTTCAACAGATGCAGTAGCAAGCACTGTTCTCCCAGGGACTCAGTAACAACAGTGCCTCTACATATGTCTCTGAGATGTGGCCAATTCTTACAGGCATGTATCATCCAAGATGCTATAGAGCTCTCTTTTGTTTCAGGTCTGCTTCCTCCCTTTACATAGGTACAGGATTTTAGTTAGACTGCTCACGGTCTACTTACTGTGAACAAGTGAGTGAATAAAATCAGTCTTTCCTTTGGTGGGATAGTGAAAATATACATAAGACAAGAAGACAACAGAACTCTCAGGCCAGGTAGTTGAAGAGACCATTTGTCCTGCAAACAGAGGTTGATGTTAACTAAATACAAACTGATGGCACTAAAGAAAGCCGATACAGATTGAATGCAAATGAAAGAACAGTTCACCTTGGTAAACCATATTATATTCTGAGACATTAGTTTAAAAATTTTAAAATGACAGCCACTTCTGCAATGATCAGTATCAATATGAGCATCAACATAACATCCTTAACAAAGTGTGTATTCCTCTCCCCAAGTCTCACAAAGCATTTTTAGCCCAGCACCACCCCAGCGTCCTTTAGGATTGAATCTGCTTTGAATTCTGTTAAGGGAAGGAAGAATTCCCATGGCAACTCTGTGGCTCCCAGACAGCCAGGTGGGAAGTCACTAAAGGATGCACCAAGAAATAAACTTGGTATAAACTCAGCAAGACAAACTAGAAGAAACACAGTACAGGGCTAGATATCTGGGGCATGTATTTATTGATTGCATCCTGCTGGAAATGACAGGAGAGGAATGTGTCAGATGTCAAAGCAGTAGAAGCACAAGAAAAAAAAATAGTGACCGTTTCTTTTCTTTTAAAAATACCTGTTACTTAAGGAAAAGTCCAGTCATAAGCCAAAAGAAAATTTCACCCACAAATGCATTTGCATGTTCTCAAAGAAAAGTAAAACCCTCAGAAGCATTGAAATATTACAAACATGTGAGTGGGACTTCCCAAATGCCATATGCGGGTCCCAAAAACATGAAAGCAGTGACTCACTTCTTCCAGGAAACCACAAAGCTGCTCAGTTCAATGATCTGCATCCATTATTTATGGCATTCATCAAATATACATTATCTTGCCAATCCTCTGCCGATTAAAACATGCTAAAATACTCAAGGCCACTCACAAAAATGAACTCCAAAGAAGAAAAAATGCACTTTGTGGTGTGCCAGAACAAAACAGGCTTGGGTGAAGTCCTGTACCAAGAACCTTTCACAGAGTACTGCTGCTGACAGTGCAAATGCTAGCTAGATTGGGTTGAAAAGTATAGAAAGACTTCTGAATCAATATTTGTTAATGAGAATCTACCCAAATGATAGAAAAAAATCAATTTTTTAAAAAAATCTTAGCATGTTTTAATGAATTTCAAATCTAATCTAATCATAAGCATTTTCATATTTTAACTCCTGAAATTTTACATGAGGAACATGTCATAATCTGTATCAAGAAAAATAAAAAAAATACATTAAGTACTTCTCATGCTTTAAAGGTCCAGCCATGTATCACTGACCACAGAAATCCTTTGGCAAGCCATTCCAGAGGTTTTCAGAATCAGCAAAGCTTTTGTCAGTGAAGGATTAGTCTGATGAAGGGCAAAAGATTTGCCCTTCTGCACTATGGAAAGAAGCATGTTCCTTACAGGTTGGGTTTATGTGAAATTATCCTCGACACACCACTTCTCTGTAAGCACACTTCTTGCTTCATCTCCTAAAACTTTGCTCCTTTTATCAAATCTGTCACAAATCAAATCACATAAAAGAACTTGTCACAGCCTGGTCATGAATACTGGCCATTTCTATGGTCATTAGACAATAATGTCCATGATGAACATAGTAAAACACAGTAAAAGGCTGAAAATGAAAGAATGAATGAGAAAGAAAGAATGAAAGAATGCAACTATCCTGTGAGACTGGAATTTGGGAAAAATAATAAGAAAAAAGGAATTCAGAAGAAATAAAATTATTAGGATCAAATAGGATAGAAACTTTTCATCTTAATAATCCTACCACTCCTCATTAAAAATATATCTGTAACAAGTATATACTGTATTGAGAAAATTTTGAGAATTTCCTTTTCATGTGTGATGCACTTTTCAACAGGTACTATCATATTTGAAGCACGATTTAGGATGAAATATTATGCCAACTGGTATCATAGATGGGGGAGGAGGGGGAATACTATTTTACTCCAAAACAAAGCCCCTATGAACACTGTCTTTGCAAACACATTCCAACACTGCAAGGTAATTTGAGTATTTCCTCTGTAAGAAGATAGCAGATCCTTCTAGTCTGTTCAAAACTAGTCAGTTCATAACTGAACTCCATTACATAAACGGTATCATTATTATGAAGAAGCAAAAACTACTTACCTAGTGTACAAAAAGCAAATAACGTAAGTTTAAATAATCCCAGAAATTCAGGCCAACTGCTTCACAATTCAGGTATCAGAACAGAACACTCAGACTTAATTTACCAGAAATATAGCAAAACAGACAGAGGGCATATCTCTGAATTTAATGTGGTTTTCCTGTTTCAGCAAAGGCTGCTTCTTTCACTTTGCATAACTTGTACAGGCAAATTGTAACTTTCTTTGATCCTTGTGATCTTTCTGTGATCCTTGGTAACCAGTGAACCTGGACCACTCGTATTAATTGGGGTATTGAAATTTAGGTTGGGCTACTTAATTCTGCTTTGATTGCAAAGGTCACAAAAAGTAGGGTTTTGAAAGATCTCAGAATTGGCAGAGTATTTAAACTGGAATATAAAATAAAAATTACTTAGCTTGCTAGAGAAATATAAACACAGAAAACTCACAACAATGATCAAATGGCTAGCATGCATAATTACAGGATTTAGATTTGGATTCTTCGACAACATCCCAAAAAGACTACTTATGACTCTCACTCAGCAAGCATTTTGGAAATTACCACCTGACTGTAAAACAGAAAGCTACATGTGGCCACATGCAGTGGCAAGTAACAGCTAAAAGAAGGATTATAGGTTGCCTTAATTAAAACTTTGATCCAGCCTGGCATCAAATTGGGGGGGGGGTGCCTACAGCTGACACTACCAGCCATTATAAATTAATGTATTTGTCAGAAGTCTGTACTGTTTGTCAGAAAGGAGCATCTATTTATAAAGGCAGTCACCCCTTGCCCTTACCAATTTTCCTTTTGAAAGCTGGTATGCTGCTTCTCACTGTTTAAGGAGCTTTGTGAATCCCATGTTAAATTTCCCATGATAATAATGCTCTGCTTTTGCTGCTGGCTATAATAGATGCATCTTTGCATTTTATTTCAGATGTTTACAGACTTTCATGGAGTGGAAAAGATACAGCTCTCTAACTCAATTCTGTTGTGCATATCAAAGTTTATAAAGCTGTGGACTTACTCTCTCAACAGAAATGATAATTTCTTTCAGGAAAGGGGCCTGGACCTAAGTCTCATTGCCGCTAAATTCTGTTAAAGAAATAAAGAAACAGCTTGCTCAGTGGCTTACATCTGAGTGCCAGCAGAGTTGTTTTAAATAAAGGTCAAATATTCTTCCTGACAGCAGAGCATAATCAAGCAACAACAAAAACAAACTACAGAAACTGCCTAAGAAAACATAAGGTTCAGCAGATCAAAATATTTGTTAATGTGAACACCCCTGATATATATACAAGCCCTTGTGAAGCTCTAAAAGTGCAACTTGTAATTTTAGATTAATAATATGTAAAAAACAGAAGGCTCAAAAATAATTCTCCTAAGACTGACACTCATCTAAAATTACAATAATCCTTTTGATGTTTCTCCTTTATTTTCTTCTTTCAGATATCTCCAGGACTGAAATAAAATCTCCCCTTTTTCTCTGCAATATCATCTTTCTCCTTCCCAACACCTCCACTGACAATTCTACTTCCAATCCCGTTCTCTGATTTTTCTTTGTTCCATTACAAATGCTGTAATGTCTTAAACAGCAAACTCTTCTACAGCCATCGCTTGCAATCTCATTGCAGAAGTTCTGCAAGTCTTTGCAAAAGCCAGGCTGCCTGCTGACCTAAGAGAAGCAGCATTCTCGGACAGAAAGAAAAGACAGAGTGCCTTGCGCTCAGTGATTACTTCACTAACCTTACAGCACACATGCAGCAGATGAAGAGAGTCAATAACACACTGGCTTGGATAGGAGGTACATTATTAGTCAAAGCCACACAAAAAACCATGTCTAAGAAAGTAAAAACTGATACAAAGAATATTTATGGACAGGAAAAAAAAAAATCCAAACATTGTCTTAGTCCCTACAGTTTCTTTTATGCTCCATTACCAATAACATCTGAGGGTCTTTTAGCAGTGAAACATGTCTTCTCTGTTAAACAAATACCTTATACCTTTAGACAGAAAAAAGAAAGTGAAATGAGTCAGTATTTCAAAATCAAAAGTCTGATGTTTCTATCTCCAAAGTTTGCAGATTTTTAAATGATGATCAAAAGTTTAGCTGGGAGCCATTTCCTACATCTGGGTATATGCTGAAGCACTCCTGCAGACTTATTACTTGAGCTACAGACTTATTTCAATAGGATACCTAAACACCAAAATATATTGGCCAAAAAGAAAAGGTAGTATTTTCAACAACCAGCTAAGGAAAACACTGAATAAATTCTCAAAACATGTCCGTCTGTCTGTCTCTCAGCAAGCACCTACAGAGCTTGATTCCCAGATCCCTTTACTAAAAGTATACTGGCAAAGGAATTTTTTTCTTTCCTTTTTTTCCTCAGTTTTCTTGGGAATACGACAAACATCTAAAACAAATACTACACACTTGCCTTTTAATAACTGTTACTCAAAGTGTCCCAAAGCTTCCACTATTATTTCTTCTTTACTAATGCAAACAATCACAGTAAAATGTCCTAGATTAATATTAATTCTTTGCATGCAATGGGGAGCTCTATTTCCATCATTTTTATGCTGAGGCATGACAGCATTTAAAAATTAATCCTCAGTGTTATTTCCTGACACACTTTAACTAAAAAAGAAAAATCTTGTAGAAGTACACGCATTATTACTAGAATATTACTGGGTAAGATAATGTTGGATAATGTTCCAGAAAAATACCCTATGAATACGTGAACGAAAATATTTTCTATGTCACCTTTGCATAAATGAGAGATGCACCCCACCAGGTAAGGGTTTAAAACCACTGACCCAGCACTGCTCTCACCATGTCTGTGAGAATTTTCCCTTCACCTAGAGGTGGAGAAGATTTAGGAAATTCTAAAACTCCCTTTATCGACTTAAATTTTCTGGTTTACATAATCAAAATTAAGCATTGCAACCCAAACGTCAAATAGCAACTCAGCAAAACAAAAGATTGTTTAGAGACACAGACTTGAAGCTTTTGCCCATAGGTTATCTTACATGGTCACTTATAATTAATTCTATTTTAAAATGATTTAAATGTTGCAAAATTTCCTGTTCAAAAAAAAAGTATGAAAATACCATGTATGAATATATAAGAAGAAATTCAAAGTCAATATTATCATGCAATATTTTTTAACAATCACCTCATATGAAATTTCCAGTTCAGTACAAAAGTATGAGCTCTCTTGGATCACAACAGGACAAGCTGGAACATGAGAAATTTTGAGTCAACGTAAGGAAAAAGATTTCCCCCACAAGGGTGGTCAAACACTGAAATAGGCTGCCCAGAGAGGTTGTGGAGTCCCCACCCTTGGAATTACCTAAAATTCAACTGGAAAAGGCTCCAAGCAACCTGATCTAGTTAGATGTGCTTTGAGATGGAGTTGGACTAGATGTTCTCTGGAGGTCCCCTCTAACCTACATGATTTTGTGATTCATATATAAGCTTGTATGTATAGCTTAGAAAGAGACCAAACATCCAAGCACTTTGAATAATTCCAAAGAAGCTTGAGGAAGGTCTTTCAGAACAGAAACTCATTTAAAAAATTGTGAATTCTCAAATTTTTTGAAGACTGTCAACCTCTTTAGCATAAAAATACTCCAGTCAACAGCCTGATACTGACTTTTAAACCAGTATTTTAGTATTATATTTATCTATACTGAATTATTTATGATAAAATTTTTCTAAAGCAAAACTTAAATGCAAAGTAGGATTTCCTTAAAAATATTTTAGAGGGATTTTAATTCCAGCAAGAAAGCTGAAGTTTTAAGCTTTGCGTGATTCAAAGTGATTTTTGTTTTCCCATTTGACCATTGAACTGGAAAAATAAAAAAAAGAAAAAGTCTAAACCTGCTTCTTTTCCTTCTGATGCTCCCATTCCCTGATGTAAAAGCTTGTAAGCTTGCCTTTCTTCTGTCTCCAGGCTTCCCTTGCACATCACTGTCCAAAGTCCTGCTAGCGCATTTTTTGTTTCCGTTCCTCAGAAGTGAGAAGTTCATGGAAGGGACTGCAATTTCTTGACTTCACTTAAAATGTTGTTCAGGAAAGTGATTTCCTGAACTGTCTTCTGATCCCTCCTGATCACACTTCTGATTTCTGAAGAACTAGCCTTTGCCTGACCCCTCACTCTCACCAGCTGCTTTTTCCTGCCCCAGGACTTCAAACTCCCTCAATTTCCTATCCATGTTCAACTTCCTGCCTTTGTTTTTCTGTTTAGTCATCACCTTGCCCAGAAAACTGTAATGAAGATCTAAACGACAATTCCAAGAAAAACCACATACAGACAACTCTACTGTTCACACCTCTGCAAAGGATATCTCCCACATCCCCACATCCTTGTCATGCAGCATAAACCACAATTATTCCCTTCACCTGTCTGTGCAGGGAGGAGCACTACAGCAATTCAGTCTCACTTATACCTTGCAGGTATTGCAGGAATTATCTTCAGTAACTCTTTGAGGTTAGGTAAGGGATGAATTGCTCTTCTACCCACAGCACACAAGTTGGGAAACAACCCACAGCTTTAAGAAAGGCAGATCCAGCATTACCAGCTATAGTTTCAATGTTGACAGTAAAACAGAGTATGTACAACAGACTGCTGTGGCTGAGATTACAAAACTGTCTCACTGAAACAACTCCAACTAACTATTGGGTAAGGTCAGTTGAGAACAGACCTACTAAATAAAATTAGATTATTATTTCTTCTCTTGCAACAAATTCTAAGTAGGTATTTGTCAGAAGTCTATTTTAATAGTGAATTCACATCTGCATGTAAAGCAAGTGTCATGCTGACATTCAGAGAAGCTAATCTATCCAGTGTTTCCTTGCAAAAATAGTCCATTGGGCATGTCTGGCTATCTTAAAAAGCAGTTGCTGGTGCTTTGCGTTTCCCACACCCTTCAGAGAAATTTTTAAGCCAGGTCTGAGTGTGATGACTGACCAATAGGCTCAGGTTCACAAGGTGTCTTGGAGGTATTCTCTGACTGCCTGCATGAGAAGCAATCCAGGTCTTACAGCCTGCCACTATTAGACAGAACAAACAAAGCTCACCTAAAGAGGATCTAGCGTCCATATAGCGCGCACACTTCCCAAACTCTGGTTAACCAAGTTTGCTGGTGTCACGCAAGGCTGTGACTCTTCCACAAGAATTCAGGACCCCACTCTCCATTCTCCTGATCATTGTCACAGCCCTACTCTGCATCTGTCCCAGCTTGAATTAATCTCATGAGTGATTAACTTGATGTTCTGCAAATAACCAGAACGATGCACAGCATTCCCAACCTTGCTCCCTCCTGGACAGCAAGGTTAACATGTCCCTGACTCACCTGGAATACTTCACTTAGTGCACATTAGGAGCACATTTCTTTTTTCACTTCTGCATAAGGGTCACCTATCAGGTTGATAAATATTCAGCTCTTTCTCTTCTTCCCTCCTCCTGCAACGAGGTCTCAGCTTGTAAAATAAAGTCTTGTTATTAGCCTCCTAGTACATGACCTCGTACTTTCCAGTAGTGAATTTAATCCCACTTCTACTACCCCAGAATTCAACATCACTGAGATATTCTGATCCTTTATGGTATTGACAACAGCTTCCAACTTTGTATCAGCTGCAAATTCGATTGACACGTTTTGACTTTTTGTGCCAAGTCATTAAAGAGAAAATAAAAGTTAGTCTCAGTTCTGATCCTTGAGGAATCCCACAGGTAATCTCCCTTGGCATACTTCTTCCATGTTCAACACATCCTACTGACATACCTTCTTTTACCCAATACATTTGCCATTTCATTGTTCTTGTACTAATTCCCATCTCCTCCAACTCAACTTTCACAATTCTGGATGTTTTAGTGAACACCAGATAACCAAGATCCTCGACATTTCTTTTACCTAGAAAATCACTTATCAGAGAAAAATAAGACGTAACATGATCTCCTTTGGTGAGCACATGTTGCATTTTATTCTTTCGCCTTTTCTATATTTGTCCCTGGTGGCCTTGAAAAATCAATTAACCTCATCCTTAAGGTTACTCTGAACAGAACAAAACAAAAACTCTAGGGCAAAAGGAGAGCTAGCAATTATTTACCTCGTTTCAGAAACAAATGAAGCTTAATTTGAAACAATGTTCCCTTTCAATCATCCGCTAATCTAGAAGTCAAGTGATAGCAGCAGCAGCCACCACCTAATTCATACCAAAAGAAATAAAAATCCTGTGGTAAATATTTCCTAGCTGTTTGATATATGAGATATAGTTGACTTAGTTATAAAGCTCCAAGTCTTGCTGTCTGGAGAAAATTCCACATCCAATATTATACTCATTTAACAGATTCAGGACAAACAAAAAACAATTATGATGAAATACGAAATAAAAATAATTACTTGCAGTAAAATGGTGTAAATTTGATTGCCTGAGACACATGAAAAATTAGTATCATAAAGCAAGTAAAAGTCATATTGCACAGGAAAATGTGATGTGCTATTGACAACTGAAATACAGAAAAATGTTATGAATGGGATTTGCTTAAACATTTGCTTAAAAATTCTAATCAGATCACTACTTCATTAGGAAAAAAAAACAAAACACAAAAATCAAGAAATTAGGTAAGAGACCATAGAATAAAGAGCACGAAGATTAGCAAGCAGTGCTGTTCTGAGAATGCAGTAAATCCCCATTGTCCCATTTTGTGATATAGTCACCTGATCTGCATTAGTTACTGTACTTGTATGTTTGAAATCCAGTTCTTGCAGAACTCTAAACATTGTTTTCCAGTCTGCAAAGCAAAAAGAGAACCCAGTGCATTCATCTATTGATCTGAAGGACAGAATAGTCCAGATTAGTCATTCCCCATCCAGCAACACTCTTATGCCTGAACCCTAGCCAGAAGAGGTATTTGCCACTGTAAAAGCATGATTTGTTCAGATTCTCACATTAGGCTTGGTCTTGAGCAGAGTCCCCTAGTACTGCTCTAACAGAGCTCAGGCACCTACAGTCCTCTAAGCAGCTTCCATTTCAGTGAGGACACTGTGCGCTTGAAATTAAGCGTAAGTGAATTATTGATCAGGGCAGGGATGGTCAGCACTCTACAGGACCAGTAGTAAAAATCAAGATAGTTTCAACCCCTACAGAGGCTCAGCAATTAAAAAAACTGAAGAACGATCACAAATATGTTTGCTGATTCTAGCTCCATAAGAAACTTAAGCCCACCTCTAACTTTATGCACCCAGTCTTGAAGTCGATTTGCACACTCAGTATTATGCAATGGCTGGATGTCTCAAATTTCTCTATGTGATTCTGGTGCCCGGCCTCTCTGCTAGGATTGGATTACATATGGATACCTGTCTACTGTAGAAAATGCAGTGGGTCTGCTATTTCCCCCCATCTGTAAGCAATCAGATGGAAATTAGTTACCAACAGGGAAAGTAACCTCAACATAGGAAATGCATAACCACCTGGTCCATAAAAGCTATTTGCTGTAGCTTTCAGAAACACCAGTGCTTCATAATGTTCATAGCTTTCATAATGCCTAAAAATGGCCCACTGTGATGCTTTGCTAATATTTACAGCTGGAATGGAATCAGCTTTCAATCACTTTTTGGCTGACAGTGTTGACACGGACCGTTAACAAGGCTGGTGATTAATTCTTAGAYTTCTGACTTAAAAAACAAAAACAAAAACAAACAAAAACACTGCTTTGAGCTGTGTTTTAAACTCATGTCTATTCCTTCACTTATGTAAGCATTGCATTTAACAATAGCAGACCATTGTCTTGCAAGTAAAAAGCTGCAATGGAATTTTCCAAAAATGTCGGTGCCTTTTTTAACACTTGCAAACACTATCCCACATGTCAGGACATGTCACAAATATCTATTTTGCTACAAGCAGTAAGACTTAAATCCTGCATTTATTGCTAGAACTGGGTGATGCAACCACAGTGATTTTCCCCAAGTTGCCAGACTTTGATTTGCCATGAAAAGAAGAAGGAAAAGGTTTGGGGAGAGATTTAAACAGTTCATCCAATATTGGGCTGACGCCTACTGCTGAACTTACATCGATGTTGCAGAGAAATAAGTACATTTATGACAAACCATTTTCACATACAGAACTTAAAGAAGCAAGGAAAGCAGTTAAAAACCAACTAGGATTAGAGAACTGGAATTTATCCTGGAAATACAAAAAATGGGCAAAACAGAAGGCACTGTTCCCACATAAAACATTAATCTTCCATCGAACACAGATTCCCCAGCATCGGAAAACTTTTTCCAAACATCAGTGTGTGATATGAGAGGGTCTATGATAAATAGAAGTGCTGGGCAGGAACTAAACTTTTTTAGTTGTTCCCTGAGATTAGACATAGGTCAAAAGTTGCAAGAGTATTATCTGTGTCACAGAACTGCGGCAGCTACAGGTACAGCAGGCAATGTACAACAGTTTACTGACTATGCCTACTGAATTTCATTTTGCTACAACCAAAACCAGCTTATTCTCCCATCCTGCTGCCCCATATACATACTCGGTAAGACAACGTATGTTAAATTTTTCTATATCCACGTTTCTTGCAAAAGCTGCAGAGCTCACATACCTCATCTGCAGGTGCTTCATTGCTCAATACATGGATGTTTGTTTTATCACATCTGTAATCCAAGAGAGATCCAACTGTTAATTCACATATGGTTGTCTTAGTACAACAGGGCTGTCATGCTGCCTAAGACTTGAGGTCCATTTAGTTTAGCATCTTGTCTCCACTAATGACCAACACCAGGTACTTCATTAAAAAGCAAAAGAATCCTCCAGCATACAGAAGTGGAATAATCTCCCACAGCAGTTTTTTCACCCTGAACCATAACAGGGAAGTCACTTAACCCTGAACCATGCTAATATTCCTCCCAAGATTACAACCTGCTTTCCTAAGCCTGTTCTAAAGAGTGAAAATTAGGTGTCAGGTCCACTTCTATCCCAAGAAATAGCAAAATGAAAAGCATACCAGAAAAGCAGTTGATTTCACTCATCTTAATTTATTAGGAATTATGAGGAAAAACTCTCCCTGAGAACACTAATGGGTGCTGGAGTGAAAACTGTTTCTGGTTTTGTGCTCTAAAGAGTGGGTGGAAAAGGAGGTAGGACTATCCATCATGATCTGCTAACACAAATTGTAAGAGCAAGCTGTTCAAGTCCCAGAGTTGCTATCTGGTATTCTATCCTGTTCTGAGAAAAAAAGCAGTATTGCACATGGCAAGTTTGCTGTAGGACATCTCAGTAAGCCAAACTAGTGAAACCAATGAAATACTAAGGTGAGAGTAAGCAAAGGGAGGCTCAATTGTCCCTAGTTGCTTCTAAACACTGCTCTCCACTCCCTGTTCATTAGCTCTACAATTACTTTCTCAGAAGAGTCAATCTCCAGAAAACAGATGTTCAGATTATCCTGACATACCTAGAGATGTTATAATCAGCTGAAAGGAGGCATGAAAACATTATTTGGTAGTTTGGTAAATTTATTACTACACTCTTAACAGATACAAAAAGCACTCCTGCTATAAATAAATGAAATATTAAACATCCATCCAGATACAACAGATCCATCTGGAGAGTCCTGTAACTAGCTAAAATGTTTATCTTTAAGCATTTTAGTGAACACTGATATAAGCACACAATTCTATTTCAATTTAATCAAGCTTTATGTGGTTAGCTAAAGTGAGTCACAGGTGATATATGGAAAAGGTTCATTCCACTAAGGCAGCATTTGACTACATCTACACCATTTAATCAGGAACCTTATCAGAAGCCATTAGCCATATTCCTTCAAAGCTTTTCTTGCTGCATGGCGTTGTGCTGTTTCTTACTCTGCGCTGGACCTCACTGAATCAACCACTTTTAAGGGCCTTATCTCTGATTAGAAGTCACCAAGCAGAGTCATTTTATGATACCGAAAAATTAGGACTTACCCACATTACCACTAAGAAAACCACCCTATTATCTCCATCATTGCCCACGTCACGAGCAATGACATTAGTCACCTCTGCCATGCACCAAACCATGCCAAACAACTGGCTTCCCATCTCAGCTTCCATTTCTCAATACTATCCTCTCCTTGCCTCAGGGCAGCTTTGTAGGTACAGGAAAAGAGCTATAGCTGTCCTATAATTTGCTCTTCTACCAGGCTGGTCCCCCACTATCAGTTTTCCAGTCATGTCAATGCAAACCCCACTTATCAGTATTATCTTCAAAAAAGCCAAGCCTTCTGGACCTCCTTGCTTCATATACCTCCTACATCAAGGCCTTTCATTGGCTCTGTAACAAGCTAAGCCAGTCCTAACAAAAAGTCATAGCTGGGAAAATGGTACATTTCATCTTTAAACAACAGTGGCACAAACCTACTGTTTGCATATTTTGGCTAGCTACACGTAGAACTTTCCTGGCTGAATACAAGTAGATTTTAGCGCAAAATGAATCTTTCTACTCAGTGGAGGCATTAAGGAAGAGAAACAGAAAAGCATTTTTATTTCTAGAAGAAGGAATAAAAATGTAGGTACAATTTTAAATGCTTGTTTTATTCCTGAGAACACACTGAATTTCCATCCTTGTATGCTAATTTGCAAAGCAGTGAAAACTTACAAGTTGCAAGCAGCTGTTTATTTTCTAACAGAAGAAATGCATGAGGATTTTTAGTTGACATAGTTAAGGCACTGTGATGACTCCAGAATTAAAGGCCCCGGAAGTAAACATTGCCTGGCCAACAACCCATGGATTTAGGGTTCCTCAGCATTCAATGACACAACGTATTTTAACAGCCTCTTTGGCCTCTATCATGGCCATCACAATAAATTAAGGACACCCCAAATCTAAGTCTTCTGCATCAGTGATCATCAGGTATGGGTCACTGCAAGATGTTTTAACTGTACCCTCCACACTAACACAGCTGTCCCTAAAAAACACTAAGGGAGTGAAGCCGTGTGCAAGAGCTGTGTACACGTACCTCTGCTGAGATCAGGATGGACAGGATGGACCAAGAAAACTAATATTCAAGAAAAGAAAAAAAAGTAATCTCCCAGAAAGGCTTCCAGTCTGCCCTTTTCAAAGGTCACCACACAGGACAAGCTTCATAACAGTGCCTCAACATTCAGTAATTGGCTCTAGCAAGTGAGGAAAAGCTGAACGGTCAACCTGACTTTCCTTGCTTTGGCAAACAGTTCTGATGCTAATCTTATTTTTACACACAATATTTCTCTGCTAATAATGAACAGCAAACAAGGGCAAGATAATGCTGACACAGCCAACTAGCTGTTGAGCCCCTGGAGTACATTAATGATGTAAAAACATTAATAAATGGACACAGCTGATATAACACAGCAGGTAGGCCACCAGATGCCAAGCCATAAAACCTGGGTTCCACACTCATTTTGAAGAGTATCAGTGCAGCCCTGGCAATGGATCTGAGCTGCTTCCGTCTGCTCTGGTCTGGAAGCTGCAGAGCACCTTTATGTAGCTAATAAACTTGGCCTCTGCTGTAGCACCTGAGCATGGCACCAAACTACTAATTAGTTCTGGTTCCTCCTGGCCTCCTCTCACAAGGAAACATGAAAGATGCCACAGCATTTGCCTTTGGTTGTGAACAGTAGTAAGTGTTCTCTGTGATCTTTCACAGGTCTCTGAATTTTTATTCTCTCATTTTGAGGCTGCAAAAACCACTCTAGAGCTGCAGTTTCATGACTGTTCTGAGACTCCTTGCAAAGGAGCTGTTTTGCCTTCCTCCTTC